>NW_027515094.1:0-94807 GCF_048772815.1 Callospermophilus lateralis | reverse complement strand
AAACTGTTACTGCAAACGAATGCTTCAACCTAGGAGAACGAAACTTGGACATCCATGTTTGATTGGTGTACTGCTCATTACTTGAAAGTATCATGAAGGTCGGAAGAAAAATATATGTTGAGATTTCAGGAGACTGTAGTTTTTTGCCAACCTAACAACGCCTTTCATTGAATGAGTTATTCACCAGTCTTTGCTTAAGACTACATCAAGAGGAAACAAACCTTAGAGATAGAACGTAGAACTACTCTATTGTGTCAAGTTTCAAGAAGCTAGCACAAACCGTGTTGATTTAGAGTTCGAACTGCATCTGTCAATATAGGAGAAAACAGAATGAAACCTAAAAATTCAAACTGTTACTGCAAACGAATGCTTCAACCTAGAAGAACGAAACTAGGGCATCCAAGTTTGATTGGTGTACTGTTCATTACTTGAAAGTATCATGAAGGTCGGAAGAAAAAATATATGTTGAGATTACAGGAGACTGTAGTTTTTTGGCAACCTAACAACGCATTTCATTGAATGAGTTATTCGCCAGTCTTTGCTTAAGGCTACATCAAGACGAAACAATCAATAGAGATAGAACGTAGAACTACTGTATTGTGTCAAGTTTCAAGAAGCTAGCACAAACCGTGTTGATTTAGAGTTCGAACTGCATCTGTCAATATAGGAGAAAACAGAGTGAAACCTAAAAATTCAAACTGTTCCTGGAAACGAATGCTTCATTCTAGGAGAACTAAACTTGGGCATCCAAGTGGGATTGCTGTACTGATCATTACGTGAATGTATCAAGAAGATTGGATGAAAAAATATATGTTGAGATTTCAGGAGACTCTAGTGTTTGAAGTTTGGCAAACCCTTTCCATATAAGTGTTATTCGCAGTCCCTGCTTAGGCTACATCAAGAGGAAACAAACTTAGAACGTAGAACTACTGTATTGTGTCAAGTTTCAAGAAGCTAGCACAAACTGTGTTTGATTTAGAGTTCGAACTGCATCTGTCAATATAGGAGAAAACAGAGTGTAACCTAAAAATTCAAACTGCTACTGCAAACGAATGCTTCAACCTAGGAGAACGAAACTTGGGCATCCAAGTTTGATTGGTGTACTGCTCATTACTTGAAAGTATCATGAAGGTCGGAAGAAAAATATATGTTGTGATATCAGGAGACTGTAGTTTTTTGGCACCCTAACAATGCCTTTCATTGAATGAGTTATTCTCCATTCTCTGCTTAAGGCTACATCAAGAAGGAAACAAACCTTAGAGATAGAACGTAGAACTACTGTATTGTGTCAAGTTTCAAGAACCTAGCAGAAACGTGTTTGATTTAGAGTTCGAACTGCATCTGTCAATATAGGAGAAAACAGAGTGAAACCTAAAAATTCAAACTGTTACTGCAAACGAATTGCTTCAACCTAGGAGAACAAAATTTGGGCATCCAAGTTTGATTGGTGTACTGCTCATTACTTGAAAGTATCATGAAGGTCGGAAGAAAAAATATATGTTGAGATTAAAGGAGACTGTAGTTTTTTGCCAACCTAACAACGCCTTTCATTGAATGAGTTATTCACCAGACTTTTATTAAGACTACATCAAGAGGAAACAAACCTTAGAGATAGAACGTAGAACTACTGTATTGTGTCAAGTTTCAAGAAGCAAGCACAAATCGTGTTGATTTAGAGTTCGAACTGCATCTGTCAATATAGGAGAAAACAGAGTGAAACCTAAAAATTCAAACTGTTCCTGGAAACGAATGCTTCAATCTAGGAAAACTAAACTTGAGCATCCAAGTAAGATTGGTGTACTGATCATTACGTGAATGTATCATGAAGATTGAATGAAAAATATATGTTGAGATTTCAGGAGACTCTATTGTTTGGAAGTTTGGCAACCCCTTTCCATATAAGTGTTATTCGCAGTCCCTGCATTAGGCTACATCAAGAGGAAACAAAACTTAGAGATAGAACGTAGAACTACTGTATTGTGTCAAGTTTCAAGAAGCTAGCACAAACTGTGTTTGATTTAGAGATCGAACTGCATCTGTCAATATAGGAGAAAACAGAGTGAAACCTAAAAATTCAAACTGTTACTGCAAACGAATGCTTCAACCTAGGAGAACGAAACTTGGGCATCCAAGTTTGATTGGTGTACTGCTCATTACTTGAAATTATCATGAAGGTCGTAAGAAAAAATATATGTTGTGATTTCAGAAGACTGTAGTTTTTTGGCAGCCTAACAACGCCTTTCATTGAATGAGTTATTCGCCAGTCTTTGCTTAAGACTACATCAAGAGGAAACAAACCTTAGAGATAGAACGTAGAACTACTGTATTGTGTCAAGTTTCAAGAAGCTAGCACAAACCGTGTTGATTTAGAGTTTGAACTGCATCTCTCAATATAGGAGAAAACAGAGTGAAAACTAAAAATTCAAACTGTTCCTCGAAACGAATGCTTCAATCTAGGAGAACTAAACTTGGGCATTAAAGTGGGATTGGTGTACTAATCATTACGTGAATGTATCATGAAGATTGGATGTAAAAATAAATGTTGAGATTAAAGGAGACTCTAGTGTTTGGAAGTTTGGCAACCCCTTTCCATATTTGTTATTCGCAGTCCTGCATTAGGCTACATCAAGAGGAAACAAAACTTAGAGATAGAACGTAGAACTACTGTATTGTGTCAAGTTTCAAGAAGCTAGCACAAACCGTTTGATTTAGAGTTCGAACTGCATCTGTCAATATAGGAGAAAACAGAGTGAAACCTAAAAATTAAAACTGTTCCTGGAAACGAATGCTTCAATCTAGGAGAACTAAACTTGGGCATCCAAGTGGGATTGGTGTACTTATCATTACGTGAATGTATCATGAAGATTGGATGAAAAAATATATGTTGAGATTTCAGGAGAATCTAGTGTTTGGAAGTTTGGCAACCCCTTTCCATATAAGTGTTATTCGCAGTCCCGGCATTAGGCTACATCAAGAGGAAACAAACCTTAGAGATAGAACGTAGAACTACTGTATTGTGTCAAGTTTCAAGAAGCTAGCACAAACCGTGTTGATTTAGAGTTCGAACTGCATCTGTCAATATAGGAGAAAACAGAGTGAAACCTAAAAATTCAAACTGTTACTGCAAACGAATGCTTCAACCTAGAAGAACAAAACTAGGGCATCCAAGTTTGATTGGTGTACTGCTCATTACTTGAAAGTATCATGAAGGTCGGAAGAAAAAATATATGTTGAGATTACAGGAGACTGTAGTTTTTTGGCAACCTAACAACGCATTTCATTGAATGAGTTATTCGCCAGTCTTTGCTTAAGGCTACATCAAGAGGAAACAAACATTAGAGATAGAACGTAGAACTACTGTATGTGTCAAGTTTCAAGAAGCTAGCAAAAACCGTGTTGATTTAGAGTTCGAACTGCATCTGTCAATATAGGAGAAAACAGAGTGAACCTAAAAATTCAAACTGTTCCTGGAAACGAATGCTTCAATCTAGGAGAACTAAACTTGGGCATCCAAGTGCGATTGGTGTACTGATCATTACGTGAATGTATCATGGAAGATTGGAATAAAAAATATATGTTGAGATTTCAGGAGACTCTATTGTTTGGAAGTTTGTCAACCCTTTCCATATAAGTGTTATTCGCAGTCCCTGCATTAGGCTACATCAAGAGGAAACAAAACTTAGAGATAGAACGTAGAACTACTGTATTGTGTCAAGTTTCAAGAAGCTAGAACAAACTGTGTTTGATTTAGAGATCGAACTGCATCTGTGAATATAGGAGAAAACAGAGTGAAACCTAAAATTTCAAACTGTTCCGGGAAACGAATGCTTCAATCTAGGAGAACTAAACTTGGGCATCCAAGTGGGATTGGTGTACTGATCATTACGTGAATGTATCATGATATTGGATGAAAAAAAATATGTTGAGATTTCAGGAGACTCTAGTGTTTGGAAGTTTGGCAACCCCTTTCAATATAAGTGTTTATTCGCAGTCCCTGCATTAGGATACATCAAGAGGAAACAAAAACTTAGAGATAGAACGTAGAACTACTGTATTGTTTCAAGTTTCAAGAAGCTAGCACAAACTGTGTTTGATTTAGAGTTCGAACTGCATCTGTCAATATAGGAGAAAACAGAGTGAAACCTAAAAATTTAAACTGTTACTGCAAACGAATGCTTCAACCTAGGAGAACGAAACTTGGTCATCCAAGTTTGATTGGTGTACTGCTCATTACTTGAAAGTATCATGAAGGTCGGAAGAAAAAAATATATGTTGAGATTACAGGAGACTGTAGTTTTTTGCCAACCTAACAATGCCTTTCATTGAATGAGTTATTCACCAGTCTTTGCTTAAGACTACATCAAGAGGAAACAAACCTTAGAGATAGAACGTAGAACTACTGTATTGTGTCAAGTTTCAAGAAGCTAGCACAAACCGTGTTGATTTAGAGTTCGAACTGCATTTGTCAATATAGGAGAAAACAAAGTGAAACATAAAAAATTCAAACTGTTCCTGGAAACGAATGCTTCAATCTAGGAAAACTAAACTTGAGCATCCAAGTAAGATTGGTGTACTGATCATTACGTGAATGTATCATGAAGATTGAATGAAAAAATATATGTTGAGATTTCAGGAGACTCTATTGTTTGGAAGTTTGGCAACCCCTTTCCATATAAGTGTTATTCGCAGTCCCTACATTAGGCTACATCAAGAGGAATCAAAACTTAGAGATAGAACGTAGAACTACTGTATTGTGTCAAGTTTCAAGAAGCTAGCACAAACTGTGTTTGATTTAGAGATCGAACTGCATCTGTCCATATAGGAGAAAAGAGAGTGAAACCTAAAAATTCAAACTGTTACTGCAAACGAATGCTTCAACCTAGGAGAACGAAATTTGGGCATCCAAGTTTGATTGGTGTACTGCTCATTACTTGAAAGTATCATGAAGGTCGTAAGAAAAAATATATGTTGTAATTTCAGAAGACTGTAGTTTTTTGGCAGCCTAACAACGCCTTTCATTGAATGAGTTATTCTCCAGTCTCTGCTTAAGGCTACTCAAGAGGAAACAAACCTTAGAGATAGAACGTAGAACTACTGTATTTTGTCAAGTTTCAAGAAGCTAGCACAAACTGTGTTTGATTTAGAGTTCGAACTGCATCTGTCAATATGGAGAAAACAGAGTGAAACCTAAAAATTTAAACTGTTACTGCAAACGAATGCGTCAACCTAGGAAAACGAAACTTGGGCATCCAAGTTTGATTGGTGTACTGCTCATTACTTGAAAGTATCATGAAGGTCGGAAGAAAAAATATATGTTGAGATTACAGGAGACTGTAGTTCTTTGCCAACCTAACAACGCATTTCATTGAATGAGTTATTCGCTAGTCTTTGCTTAAGGCTATATCAAGACGAAACAAACCTTAGAGAAAGAACGTAGAACTACTGTATTGTGTCAAGTTTCAAGAAGCTAGCACAAACCGTGTTGATATAGAGTTCGAACTGCATCTGTCAATATAGGAGAAAACAGAGTGAAACCTAAAAATTCAAACTGTTCCTGGAAACGAATGCTTCAATCTAGGAGAACTAAACTTGGGCATCCAAGTGGGATTGGTGTACTGATCATTACGTGAATGTATCATGAAGATTGGATGAAAAAATATATGTTGAGATTTCAGGAGACTCTAGTGTTTGGAAGTTTGGCAACCCCTTTCCATATAGGTGTTATTCGCAGTCCCTGCATTAGGCTACATCAAGCGGAAACAAAACTTAGAACGTAGAACTACTGTATTGTGTCAAGTTTCAAGAAGCTAGCACAAACTGTGTTTGATTTAGAGTTCGAACTGCATCTGTCAATATAGGAGAAAACAGAGTGAAACCTAAAAATTCAAACTGTTAAAGCAAACGAATGCTTCAATCTAGGAGAACGAAACTTGGGCATCCAAGTTTGATTGGTGTACTGCTCATTACTTGAAAGTATCATGAAGGTCGGAAGAAAAAATATACGTTGTGATTTCAGGAGACTGTAGTTTTTTGGCAGCCTAACAACGCCTTTCATTGAATGAGTTATTCTCCAGTCTCTGCTTAAGGCTACATCAAGAGGAAACAAACCTTAGAGATAGATGGTAGAACTACTGTATTGTGTCAAGTTTCAAGAAGCTAGCACAAACCGTGTTGATTTAGAGTTCGAACTGCATCTGTCAATATAGGAGAAAACAGAGTGAAACCTAAAAATTCAAACTGTTACTGCAAACGAATGCTTCAACCTAGAAGAACGAAACTAGGGCATCCAAGTTTGATTGGTGTACTGCTCATTACTTGAAAGTATCATGAAGGTCGGAAGAAAAAATATATGTTGTGATTTCAGGAGACTGTAGTTTTTTGGCAGCCTAACAACGCCTTTCATTGAATGAGTTATTCTTCAGTCTCTGCTTAAGGCTACATTAGGAAACAAACCTTAGAGATAGAACGTAGAACTACTGTATTGTGTCAAGTTTGAAGAAGGTAGCACAAACCGTGTTGATTTAGAGTTCGAACTGCATCTGTCAATATAGGAGAAAACAGAGTGAAACCTAAAAATTCAAACTGTTCCTGGAAACGAACGCTTCATTCTAGGAGAACTAAACTTGGGTATCCAAGTGGGATTGCTGTACTGATCATTACGTGAATGTATCATGAAGATTGGATGAAAAAATATATGTTGAGATTTCAGGAGACTCTATTGTTTGGAAGTTTGGCAACCCCTTTCCATATAAGTGTTATTCGCATTCCCTGCATTAGGCTACATCAAGAGGAAACAAATCTTAGAGATATAACGTAGAACTACTGTATTGTGTCAAGTTTCAAGAGGCTAGCACAAACTGTGTTTGATTTAGAGATCGAACTGCATCTGTCAATATAGGAGAAAACAGAGTGAAACCTAAAAATTCAAACTGTTACTGCAAACGAATGCTTCAACCTAGGAGAAAGAAACTTGGGCATCCAAGTTTGATTGGTGTACTGCTCATTACTTGAAAGTATCATGAAGGTCGGAAGAAAAAAATATATGTTGTGATTTCAGGAGACTGTAGTTTTTTGGCAGCCTAACAATGCCTTTCATTGAATGAGTTATTCACCAGACTTTGCTTAAGACTACATCAAGACGAAACAAACCTTAGAGATAGAACGTAGAACTACTGTATTGTGTCAAGTTTCAAGAAGCAAGCACAAATCATGTTGATTTAGAGTTCGAACTGCATCTGTCAATTTAGGAGAAAACAGAGTGAAACCTAAAAATTCAAACTGTTACTGCAAACGAATGCTTCAAACTAGGAGAACGAAACTTGGGCTTCCAAGTTTGATTGGTGTACTGCTCATTACTTGAAAGTATCATGAAGGTGGAAAGAAAAAATATATGTTGTGATTTCAGGAGACTGTAGTTTTTTGGCAGCCTAACAATGCCTTTCATTGAATGAGTTATTCTCCAGTATCTGCTTGAGGCTCCATCAAGAGGAAATAAACCTTAGAGATACAACGTAGAACTACTGTATTGTGTCAAGTTTCAAGAAGCTAGCAGAAACCGTGTTTGATTTAGAGTTCGAACTGCATCTGTCAATATAGGAGAAAACAGAGTGAAACCTAAAAATTCAAAGTGTTCCTGGAAACGATTGCTTCAATCTAGAACTAAACTTGGGCATCCAAGTGGGATTGGTGTACTGATCATTACCTGAAAGTATCATGAAGATTGGATGAAAAAATATATGTTGAGATTTCAGGAGACTCTAGTGTTTGGAAGTTTGGTAACCCCTATCCATATAAGTGTTATTCGCAGTCCCTGCATTAGGCTACATCAAGAGGAAACAAAACTTAGAGATAGAACGTAGAACTACAGTATTGTGTCAAGTTTCAAGAAGCTAGCACAAAATGTGTTTGATTTAGAGTTCGAACTGCATCTGTCAATGTAGGAGAAAACAGAGTGAAACCTAAAAATTCAAACTGTTACTGCAAACGAATGCTTCAACCTAGGAGAACGAAACTTGGACATCCATGTTTGATTGGTGTATTGCTCATTACTTGAAAGTATCATGAAGGTCGGAAGAAAAAATATATGTTGAGATTTCAGGAGACTGTAGTTTTTTGCCAACCTAACAACGCCTTTCATTGAATGAATTATTCACCAGTCTTTGCTTAAGACTACATCAAGAGGAAACAAACCTTAGAGATAGAACGTAGAACTACTCTATTGTGTCAAGTTTCAAGAAGCTAGCACAAACCGTGTTGATTTAGAGTTCGAACTGCATCTGTCAATATAGGAGAAAACAGAGTGAAACCTAAAAATTCAAACTGTTACTGCAAACGAATGCTTCAACCTAGAAGAACGAAACTAGGGCATCCAAGTTTGATTGGTGTACTGTTCATTACTTGAAAGTATCATGAAGTTCGGAAGAAAAAATATATGTTGAGATTACAGGAGACTGTAGTTTTTTGGCAACCTAACAACGCATTTCATTGAATGAGTTATTCGCCAGTCTTTGCTTAAGGCTACATCAAGACGAAACAATCAATAGAGATAGAACGTAGAACTACTGTATTGTGTCAAGTTTCAAGAAGCTAGCACAAACCGTGTTGATTTAGAGTTCGAACTGCATCTGTCAATATAGGAGAAAACAGAGTGTAACCTAAAAATTCAAACTGTTCCTGGAAACGAATGCTTCATTCTAGGAGAACTAAACTTGGGCATCCAAGTGGGATTGCTGTACTGATCATTACGTGAATGTATCAAGAAGATTGGATGAAAAAATATATGTTGAGATTTCAGGAGACTCTAGTGTTTGAAGTTTGGCATACCCTTTCCATATAAGTGTTATTCGCAGTCCCTGCATTAGGCTACATCAAGAGGAAACAAAACTTAGAACGTAGAACTACAGTATTGTGTCAAGTTTCAAGAAGCTAGCACAAACTGTGTTTGATTTAGAGTTTCGAACTGCATCTGTCAATATAGGAGAAAACAGAGTGTAACCTAAAAATTCAAACTGCTACTGCAAACGAATGCTTCAACCTAGGAGAACGAAACTTGGGCATCCAAGTTTGATTGGTGTACTGCTCATTACTTGAAAGTATCATGAAGGTCGGAAGAAAAAATATATGTTGTGATATCAGGAGACTGTAGTTTTTGGCACCCTAACAATGCCTTTCATTGAATGAGTTATTCTCCAGTCTCTGCTTAAGGCTACATCAAGACGAAACAAAACTTAGAGATAGAACGTAGAACTACTGTATTGTGTCAAGTTTCAAGAAGCTAGCACAAACCGTGTTGATTTAGAGTTCGTACTGCATCTGTCAATATTGGAGAAAACAGAGTGAAACCTAAAAATTCAAACTGTTCCTGGAAACGAATGTTTCAATCTAGGAGAACTAAACTTGGGCATCCAAGTGGGATTGGTGTACTGATCATTACGTGAATGTATCATGAAGTTTGGATGAAAAAATATATGTTGAGATTTCAGGAGACTCTAGTGTTTGGAAGTTTGGCAACCCCTTTCCATATAAGTGTTATTCGCAGTCCGGGCATTAGGCTACATCAAGAGGAAACAAAATTTGGAGAGAGAACGTAGAACTGCTGTATTGTGTCAAGTTTCAAGAAGCTAGCACAAACTCTGTTTGATTTAGAGATCGAACTGCATCTGTCAATATAGGAGAAAACAGAGTGAAACCTAACAATTCAAACTGTTACTGCAAACGAATGCTTCTACCTAGAGAACGAAACTTGGGCATCCAAGTTTGATTGGTGTACTGCTCATTACTTGAAAGTATCATGAAGGTCGGAAGAAAAAATATATGTTGTGATATCAGGAGACTGTAGTTTTTTGGCACCCTAACAATGCCTTTCATTGAATGAGTTATTCTCCAGTCTCTGCTTAAGGCTACATCAAGAGGAAACAAAACCTTAGAGATAGAACGTAGAATTACTGTATTGTGTCAAGTTTCAAGAAGCTAGCAGAAACCGTGTTTGATTTAGAGTTCGAACTGCATCTGTCAATATAGGAGAAAACAGAGTGAAACCTAAAAATTCAAACTGTTACTGCAAACGAATGCTTCAACCTAGGAGAACAAAATTTGGGCATCTAAGTTTGATTGGTGTACTGCTCATTACTTGAAAGTATCATGAAGGTCGGAAGAAAAAATATATGTTGAGATTACAGGAGACTGTAGTTATTTGCCAACCTAACAACGCCTTTCATTGAATGAGTTATTCACCAGTCTTTGCTTAAGACTACATCAAGAGGAAAGAAACCTTAGAGATAGAACGTAGAACTACTGTATTGTGTCAAGTTTCAAGAAGCTAGCACAAATCGTGTTGATTTAGAGTTCGAACAGCATCTGTCAATATAGGAGAAAACAGAGTGAAACCTAAAAATTCAAACTGTTACTGCAAACGAATGCTTCAACCTACGAGAACGAAACTTGGGCTTCCAAGTTTAATTGGTGTACTGCTCATTACTTGAAAGTATCATGAAGGTCGGAGGAAAAAATATATGTTGTGATTTCAGGAGACTGTAGTTTTTTGGCAGCCTAACAATGCCTTCCATTGAATGAGTTATTCTCCAATATCTGCTTGAGGCTCCATCAAGAGGAAACGAACCTTAGAGATAGAATGTAGAACTACTGTATTGTGTCAAGTTTCAAGAACCTAGCAGAAACCGTGTTTGATTTAGAGTTCGAACTGCATCTGTCAATATAGGAGAAAACAGAGTGAAACCTAAAAATTCAAACTGTTACTGCAAACGAATGCTTCAACCTAGAAGAAGGAAACTTGGGCATCCAAGTTTGATTGGTGTACTGCTCATTACTTGAAAGTATCATGAAGGTCGGAAGAAAAAATATATGTTGAGATTTCAGGAGGCTGTAGTTTTTTGGCAGCCTAACAACGCCTTTCATTGAATGAGTTATTCTCCAGTCTCTGCTTAAGGCTACATCAAGAGGAAACAAACCTTAGAGATAGAACGTAGAACTACTGTATTTTGTCAAGTTTCAAGAAGCTAGCACAAACCGTGTTGATTTAGAGTTCGTACTGCATCTGTCAATATAGGAGAAAACAGAGTGAAACCTAAAAATTCAAACTGTTCCTGGAAACGAATGCTTCAATCTAGGAGAACTAAACTTGGGCATCCAAGTGGGATTGGTGTACTGATCATTACGTGAATGTATCATGAAGATTGGATGAAAAAATATATGTTGAGATTTCAGGAGACTCTAGTGTTTGGAAGTTTGGCAACCCCTTTCCATATAAGTGTTATTCGCATTCCCTGCATTAGGCTACATCAAGAGGAAACAAACCTTAGAGATAGAACGTAGAACTACTGTATTGTGTCAAGTTTCAAGAAGCTACCACAAGCCGTATTGATTTAGATTTCGAACTGCATCTTTCAATATAGGAGAAAACAGAGTGAAACCTAAAAATTCAAACTGTTACTGCAAACGAATGCTTCAACCTAGAAGAACGAAACTAGGGCATCCAAGTTTGATTGGTTTACTGCTCATTACTTGAAAGTATCATGAAGGTCGGAAGAAAAAATATATGTTGTGATTTCAGGAGACTGTAGTTTTTTGGCAGCCTAACAACGCCTTTCATTGAATGAGTTATTCTCCAGTCTCTGCTTAAGGCTCCATCAAGAGGAAACAAACCTTAGAGATAGAACGTAGAACTACTGTATTGTGTCAAGTTTCAAGAAGCTAGCAGAAACCGTGTTTGATTTAGAGTTCGAACTGCATCTGTCAATATAGGAGAAAACAGAGTGAAACCTAAAAATTCAAACTGTTACTGCAAACGAATGCTTCAACCTAGGAGAACAAAACTTGGGCATCCAAGTTTGATTGGTGTACTGCTCATTACTTGAAAGTATCATGAAGGTCGGAAGAAAAAATATATGTAGAGATTACAGGAGACTGTAGTTTTTGCCAACCTAACAACGCCTTTCATTGAATGAGTTATTCACCAGTCTTTGCTTAAGACTACATCAAGAGGAAACAAACCTTAGAGATAGAACGTAGAACTACTGTATTGTGTCAAGTTTCAAGAAGCTACCACAAACCGTATTGATTTAGAGTTCGAACTGCATCTGTCAATATAGGAGAAAACAGAGTGAAACCTAAAAATTCAAACTGTTACTGCAAACGAATGCTTCAACCTAGAAGAACGAAACTAGGGCATCCAAGTTTGATTGGTGTACTGCTGATTACTTGAAAGTATCATGAAGTTCGGAAGAAAAAATATATGTTGAGATTACAGGAGACTGTAGTTTTTTGCCAACCTAACAACGCCTTTCATTGAATGAGTTATTCACCAGTCTTTGCTTAAGACTACATCAAGGGGAAACAAACCTTAGAGACAGAACGTAGAACTACTGTATTGTGTCAAGTTTCAAGAAGCTACCACAAACCGTATTGATTTAGAGTTCGAACTGCATCTGTCAATATAGGAGAAAACAGAGTGAAACCTAAAAATTCAAACTGTTACTGCAAACGAATGCTTCAACCTAGAAGAACGAAACTAGGGCATCCAAGTTTGATTGGTGTACTGCTCATTACTTGAAAGTATCATGAAGGTTGGAAGAAAAAATATATGTTGTGATTTCAAGAGACTGTAGTTTTTTGGCAGCCTAACAACTCCTTTCATTGAATGAGTTATTCTCCAGTCTCTGCTTAAAGCTACATCAAGAGGAAACAAACCTTAGAGATAGAACGTAGAACTACTGTATTGTGTCAAGTTTCAAGAAGCTAGCACAAACCGTGTTGATTTAGAGTTCGTACTGCATCTGTCAATATAGGAGAAAACAGAGTGAAACCTAAAAATTCAAACTGTTCCTGGAAACGAATGCTTCTATCTAGGAGAACTAAACTTGGGCATCCAAGTGGGATTGGTGTACTGATCATTACGTGAATGTATCATGAAGATTGGATGAAAAAATATATGTTGAGATTTCAGGAGACTCTAGTGTTTGGAAGTTTGGCAACCCCTTTCCATATAAGTGTTATTCGCAGTCACTGCATTAGGCTTCATCAAGAGGAAACAAAACTTAGAGATAGAACGTAGAACTACTGTATTGTGTCAAGTTTCAAGAAGCTAGCACAAACTATGTTTGATTTAGAGTTCGAACTGCATCTGTCAATTTTGGAGAAAACAGAGTGAAACCTAAAAATTCAAACTGTTACTGCAAACGAATGCTTCAACTTAGGAGAACGAAACTTGGGCTTCCAAGTTTGATTGGTGTACTGCTCATTACTTGAAAGTATCATGAAGGTCGGAAGAAAAAATATATGTTGTCATTTCAGGAGACTGTAGTTTTTTGGCAGCCTAACAATGCCTTTCATTGAATGAGTTATTCTCCAGTCTCTGCTTAAGGCTCCATCAAGAGGAAACAAACCTTAGAGATAGAACGTAGAACTACTGTATTGTGTCAAGTTTCAAGAAGCTAGCAGAAACCGTGTTTGATTTAGAGTTCGAACTGCATCTGTCAATATAGGAGAAAACAGAGTGAAACCTAAAAATTCAAACTGTTACTACAAACGAATGCTTCAACCTAGAAGAAGGAAACTAGGGCATCCAAGTTTGATTGGTGTACTGCTCATTACTTGAAAGTATCATGAAGGTCGGAAGAAAAAATATATGTTGTGATTTCAGGAGACTGTAGTTTCTTGGCAGCCTAACAACGCCTTTCATTGAATGAGTTATTCTCCAGTCTCTGGTTAAGGCTACTTCAAGAGGAAACAAACCTTAGAGATAGAACGTAGAACTACTGTATTGTGTCAAGTTTCAAGAAGCTAGCACAAAACGTGTTGATTTAGAGTTCGTACTGCATCTGTCAATATAGGAGAAAACAGAGTGAAACCTAAAAATTCAAACTGTTCCTGGAAACGAATGCTTCAATCTAGGAGAACTAAACTTGGGCATCCAAGTGGGATTGGTGTACTGATCATTACGTTAATGTATCATGAAGATTGGATGAAAAAAATATATGTTGAGATTTCTGAAGACTCTAGTTTTTGGAAGTTTGGCAACCCCTTTCAATATAAGTGTTATTCGCCAGTTTCTGATTTAGGCTACATCAAGAGGAAGCAAACCTTAGAGATAGAACGTAGAACTACTTTATTTTGTCAAGTTTCAAGAAGCTAGCACAAACCTTGTTTGATTTAGAGTTTGAACTATATTTGTCAATATAGGAGAAAACAGAGTGAAACCTAAAAATTCAAACTGTTCCTGGAAACGAATGCTTCATTCTAGGAGAACTAAACTTGGGCATCCAAGTGGGATTGCTGTACTGATCATTACGTGAATGTATCAAGAAGATTGGATGAAAAAATATATGTTGAGATTTCAGGAGACTCTAGTGTTTGAAGTTTGGCAAACCCTTTCCATATAAGTGTTATTCGCAGTCCCTGCATTAGGCTACATCAAGAGGAAACAAAACTTAGAACGTAGAACTACTGTATTGTGTCAAGTTTCAAGAAGCTAGCACAAACTGTGTTTGATTTAGAGTTCGAACTGCATCTGTCAATATAGGAGAAAACAGAGTGTAACCTAAATATTCAAACTGCTACTGCAAACGAATGCTTCAACCTAGGAGAACGAAACTTGGGCATCCAAGTTTGATTGGTGTACTGCTCATTACTTGAAAGTATCATGAAGGTCGGAAGAAAAAATATATGTTGTGATATCAGGAGACTGTAGTTTTTTGGCACCCTAACAATGCCTTTCATTGAATGAGTTATTCTCCAGTCTCTGCTTAAGGCTACATCAAGAGGAAACAAACCTTAGAGATAGAACGTAGAACTACTGTATTGTGTCAAGTTTCAAGAAGCTAGCAGAAACCGTGTTTGATTTAGAGTTCGAACTGCATCTGTCAATATAGGAGAAAACAGAGTGAAACCTAAAAATTCAAACTGTTACTGCAAACGAATGCTTCAACCTAGGAGAACAAAATTTGGGCATCCAAGTTTGATTGGTGTACTGCTCATTACTTGAAAGTATCATGAAGGTCGGAAGAAAAAATATATGTTGAGATTAAAGGAGACTGTAGTTTTTTCCAACCTAACAACGCCTTTCATTGAATGAGTTATTCACCAGACTTTGCTTAAGACTACATCAAGAGGAAACAAACCTTAGAGATAGAACGTAGAACTACTGTATTGTGTCAAGTTTCAAGAAGCAAGCACAAATCGTGTTGATTTAGAGTTCGAACTGCATCTGTCAATATAGGAGAAAACAGAGTGAAACCCTAAAAATTCAAACTGTTACTGCAAACGAATGCTTCAACCTAGGAGAACGAAACTTGGGAATCCAAGTTTGATTGGTGTACTGCTCATTACTTGAAAAGTATCATGAAGGTCGGAAGAAAAAATATATGTTGTGATTTCAGGAGACTGTAGTTTTTTGGCAGCCTAACAACGCCTTTCATTGAATGAGTTATTCTCCAGTCTCTGCTTAAGGCTCCATCAAGAGGAACAAACCTTAGAGATAGAACGTAGAACTACTGTATTGTGTCAAGTTTCAAGAACCTAGCAGAAACCGTGTTTGATTTAGAGTTCGAACTGCATCTGTCAATATAGGAGAAAACAGAGTGAAACCTAAAAATTCAAACTGTTACTGCAAACGAATGCTTCAACCTAGGAGAACAAAACTTGGGCATCCAAGTTTGATTGGTGTACTGCTCATTACTTGAAAGTATCATGAAGGTCGGAAAAAAAATATATGTAGAGATTACAGGAGACTGTATTTTTTGGCAGCCTAACAATGCCTTTCATTCAATGAGTTATTCTCCAGTCTCTCCTTAAGGCTACATCAAGACGAAACAAAACTTAGAGATAGAACGTAGAACTACTGTATTGTGTCAAGTTTCAAGAAGCTAGCAGAAACCGTGTTGATTTAGAGTTCGAACTGCATCTGTCAATATAGGAGAAAACAGAGTGAAACCTAAAAATTCAAACTGTTCCTGGAAACGAATGCTTCAATCAAGGAGAACTAAACTTGGGCATCCACGTGGGATTGGTGTACTGATCATTACGTGAATGTATCATGAAGACTGGATGAAAAAATATATGTTGAGAATTCAGGAGACTCTAGTGTTTGGAAGTTTGGCAACCCCTTTCCATATAAGTGTTATTTGCAATCCCTGCATTAGGCTACATCAAGAGGAAACAAAACTTAGAGATAGAACGTAGAACTACTGTATTGTGTCAAGTTTCAAGAAGCTAGCACAAACCGTGTTGATTTAGAGTTCGAAATGCATCTGTCAATATAGGAGAAAACAGAGTGAAACCTAAAAATTCAAACTGTTACTGCAAACGAATGCTTCAACCTAGAAGAAGAAACTAGGGGCATCCAAGTTTGATTGGTGTACTGCTCATTACTTGAAGTATCATGAAGGTCGGAAGAAAAAATATATTTTGAGATTTCAGGAGACTGTAGTTTCTTGGCAGCCTAACAACGCCTTTCATTGAATGACTTATTCTACAGTCTCTGCTTAAGGCTACTTCAAGAGGAAACAAACCTTAGAGATAGAACGTAGAACTACTGTATTGTGTCAAGTTTCAAGAAGCTAGCACAAACCGTGTTGAATTAGAGTTCGTACTGCATCTGTCAATATTGGAGAAAACAGAGTGAAACCTAAAAATTCAAACTGTTCCTGGAAACGAATGTTTCAATCTAGGAGAAATAACTTGGGCATCCAAGTGGGATTGGTGTACTGATCATTACGTGAATGTATCATGAAGTTTGGATGAAAAAATATATGTTGAGATTTCAGGAGACTCTAGTGTTTGGAAGTTTGGCAACCCCTTTCCATATAAGTGTTATTCGCAGTCCCTGCATTAGGCTACATCAAGAGGAAACAAAATTTGGAGAGAGAACGTAGAACTACTGTATTGTGTCAAGTTTCAAGAAGCTAGCACAAACTGTGTTTGATTTAGAGATCGAACTGCATCTGTCAATATAGGAGAAAACAGAGTGAAACCTTAAAATTCAAACTGTTACTGCAAACGAATGCTTCAACCTAGGAGAACGAAACTTGGGCATCCAAGTTTGATTGGTGTACTGCTCATTACTTGAAAGTATCATGAAGGTCGGAAGAAAAAATATATGTTGTGATATCAGGAGACTGTAGTTTTTTGGCACCCTAACAATGCCTTTCATTGAATGAGTTATTCTCCAGTCTCTCCTTAAGGCTACATCAAGAGGAAACAAACCTTAGAGATAGAACGTAGAATTACTGTATTGTGTCAAGTTTCAAGAAGCTAGCAGAAACCGTGTTTGATTTAGAGTTCGAACTGCATCTGTCAATATAGGAGAAAACAGAGTGAAACCTAAAAATTCAAACTGTTACTGCAAACGAATGCTTCAACCTAGGAGAACAAAATTTGGGCATCTAAGTTTGATTGGTGTACTGCTCATTACTTGAAAGTATCATGAAGGTCGGAAGAAAAAATATATGTTGAGATTACAGGAGACTGTAGTTATTTGCCAACCTAACAACGCCTTTCATTGAATGAGTTATTCACCAGTCTTTGCTTAAGACTACATCAAGAGGAAACAAACCTTAGAGATAGAACGTAGAACTACTGTATTGTGTCAAGTTTCAAGAAGCTAGCACAAATCGTGTTGATTTAGAGTTCGAACAGCATCTGTCAATATAGGAGAAAACAGAGTGAAACCTAAAAATTCAAATTGTTACTGCAAACGAATGCTTCAAACTAGGAGAACGAAACTTGGGCTTCCAAGTTTAATTGGTGTACTGCTCATTACTTGAAAGTATCATGAAGGTCGGAGGAAAAAATATATGTTGTGATTTCAGGAGACTGTAGTTTTTTGGCAGCCTAACAATGCCTTCCATTGAATGAGTTATTCTCCAATATCTGCTTGAGGCTCCATCAAGAGGAAACGAACCTTAGAGATAGAATGTAGAACTACTGTATTGTGTCAAGTTTCAAGAACCTAGCAGAAACCGTGTTTGATTTAGAGTTCGAACTGCATCTGTCAATATAGGAGAAAACAGAGTGAAACCTAAAAATTCAAACTGTTACTGCAAACGAATGCTTCAACCTAGAAGAAGGAAACTTGGGCATCCAAGTTTGATTGGTGTACTGCTCATTACTTGAAAGTATCATGAAGGTCGGAAGAAAAAATATATGTTGAGATTTCAGGAGGCTGTAGTTTTTTGGCAGCCTAACAACGCCTTTCATTGAATGAGTTATTCTCCAGTCTCTGCTTAAGGCTACATCAAGAGGAAACAAACCTTAGAGATACAACGTAGAACTACTGTATTGTGTGAAGTTTCAAGAAGCTAGCACAAACCGTGTTGATTTAGAGTTCATACTGCATCTGTCAATATAGGAGAAAACAGAGTGAAACCTAAAAATTCAAACTGTTCCTGGAAACGAATGCTTCAATCTAGGAGAACTAAACTTGGGCATCCAAGTGGGATTGGTGTACTGATCATTACGTGAATGTATCATGAAGATTGGATGAAAAAATATATGTTGAGATTTCAGGAGACTCTAGTGTTTGGAAGTTTGGCAACCCCTTTCCATATAAGTGTTATTCGCATTCCCTGCATTAGGCTACATCAAGAGGAAACAAACCTTAGAGATAGAACGTAGAACTACTGTATTGTGTCAAGTTTCAAGAAGCTAGCACAAACTGTGTTTGATTTAGAGATCGAACTGCATCTGTCAATATAGGAGAAAACAGAGTGTAACCTAAAAATTCAAACTGTTACTGCAAACAAATGCTTCAACCTAGGAGAACGAAACTTGGGCATCCAAGTTTGATTGGTGTACTGCTCATTTCTTGAAAGTATCATGAAGGTCGGAAGAAAAAATATATGTTGTGATTTCAGGAGACTGTAGTTTTTTGGCAGCCTAACAACGCCTTTCATTGAATGAGTTATTCTCCAGTCTCTGCTTAAGGCTCCATCAAGAGGAAACAAACCTTAGAGATAGAACGTAGAACTACTGTATTGTGTCAAGTTTCAAGAACCTAGCAGAAACCGTGTTTGATTTAGAGTTCGAACTGCATCTGTCAATATAGGAGAAAACAGAGTGAAACCTAAAAATTCAAACTGTTACTGCAAACGAATGCTTCAACCTAGGAGAACAAAACTTGGGCATCCAAGTTTGATTGGTGTACTGCTCATTACTTGAAAGTATCATGAAGGTCGGAAGAAAAAATATATGTAGAGATTACAGGAGACTGTAGTTTTTGCCAACCTAACAACGCCTTTCATTGAATGAGGTATTCACCAGTCTTTGCTTAAGACTACATCAAGAGGAAACAAACCTTAGAGATAGAACGTAGAACTACGGTATTGTGTCAAGTTTCAAGAAGCTACCACAAACCGTATTGATTTAGAGTTCGAACTGCATCTGTCAATATAGGAGAAAACAGAGTGAAACCTAAAAATTCAAACTGTTACTGCAAACGAATGCTTCAACCTAGAAGAACGAAACTAGGGCATCCAAGTTTGATTGGTGTACTGCTCATTACTTGAAAGTATCATGAAGGTCGGAAGAAAAAATATATGTTGAGATTACAGGAGACTGTAGTTTTTTGCCAACCTAACAACGCCTTTCATTGAATGAGTTATTCACCAGTCTTTGCTTAAGACTACATCAAGGGGAAACAAACCTTAGAGACAGAACGTAGAACTACTGTATTGTGTCAAGTTTCAAGAAGCTACCACAAACCGTATTGATTTAGAGTTCGAACTGCATCTGTCAATACAGGAGAAAACAGAGTGAAACCTAAAAATTCAAACTGTTACTGCAAACGAATGCTTCAACGTAGAAGAACGAAACTAGGGCATCCAAGTTTGATTGGTGTACTGCTCATTACTTGAAAGTATCATGAAGGTCGGAAGAAAAAATATATGTTGAGATTACAGGAGACTGTAGTTTTTTGGCAACCTAACAACGCCTTTCATTGAATGAGTTATTCACCAGTCTTTGCTTAAGACTACATCAAGAGGAAACAAACCTTAGAGATAGAACGTAGAACTACTCTATTGTGTCAAGTTTCAAGAAGCTAGCACAAACCGTGTTGATTTAGAGTTCGAACTGTATCTGTCAATATAGGAGAAAACAGAGTGAAACCTAAAAATTCAAACTGTTACTGCAAACGAATGCTTCAACCTAGAAGAACGAAACTAGGGCATCCAAGTTTGATTGGTGTACTGCTCATTACTTGAAAGTATCATGAAGGTCAGAAGAAAAAATATATGTTGAGATTACAGGAGACTGTAGTTTTTTGGCAACCTAACAACGCATTTCATTGAATGAGTTATTCGCCAGTCTTTGCTTAAGGCTACATCAAGAGGAAACAAACCTTAGAGATAGAATGTAGAACTACTGTATTGTGTCAAGTTTCAAGAAGCTAGCACAAACCGTGTTGATTTAGAGTTCGAACTGCATCTGTCAATATAGGAGAAAACAGAGTGAAACCTAAAAATTCAAACTGTTACTGCAAACGAATGCTTCAACCTAGAAGAACGAAACTAGGGCATCCAAGTTTGATTGGTGTACTGCTCATTACTTGAAAGTATCATGAAGGTTGGAAGAAAAAATATATGTTGTGATTTCAAGAGACTGTAGTTTTTTGGCAGCCTAACAACGCCTTTCATTGAATGAGTTATTCTCCAGTCTCTGCTTAAGGCTCCATCAAGAGGAAACAAACCTTAGAGATAGAACGTAGAACTACTGTATTGTGTCAAGTTTCAAGAAGCTAGCACAAACCGTGTTGATTTAGAGTTCGTACTGCATCTGTCAATATAGGAGAAAACAGAGTGAAACCTAAAAATTCAAACTGTTCCTGGAAACGAATGCTTCAATCTAGGAGAACTAAACTTGGGCATCCAAGTGGGATTGGTGTACTGATCATTACGTGAATGTATCATGAAGATTGGATGAAAAAATATATGTTGAGATTTCAGGAGACTCTAGTGTTTGGAAGTTTGGCAACCCCTTTCCATATAAGTGTTATTCGCAGTCACTGCATTAGGCTACATCAAGAGGAAACAAAACTTAGAGATAGAACGTAGAACTACTGTATTGTGTCAAGTTTCAAGAAGCTAGCACAAACTATGTTTGATTTAGAGTTCGAACTGCATCTGTCAATTTTGGAGAAAACAGAGTGAAACCTAAAAATTCAAACTGTTACTGCAAACGAATGCTTCAACTTAGGAGAACGAAACTTGGGCTTCCAAGTTTGATTGGTGTACTGCTCATTACTTGAAAGTATCATGAAGGTCGGAAGAAAAAATATATGTTGTCATTTCAGGAGACTGTAGTTTTTTGGCAGCCTAACAATGCCTTTCATTGAATGAGTTATTCTCCAGTCTCTGCTTAAGGCTCCATCAAGAGGAAACAAACCTTAGAGATAGAACGTAGAACTACTGTATTGTGTCAAGTTTCAAGAAGCTAGCAGAAACCGTGTTTGATTTAGAGTTCGAACTGCATCTGTCGATATAGGAGAAAACAGAGTGAAACCTAAAAATTCAAACTGTTACTACAAACGAATGCTTCAACCTAGAAGAAGGAAACTAGGGCATCCAAGTTTGATTGGTGTACTGCTCATTACTTGAAAGTATCATGAAGGTCGGAAGAAAAAATATATGTTGAGATTTCAGGAGACTGTAGTTTCTTGGCAGCCTAACAACGCCTTTCATTGAATGAGTTATTCTCCAGTCTCTGGTTAAGGCTACTTCAAGAGGAAACAAACCTTAGAGATAGAACGTAGAACTACTGTATTGTGTCAAGTTTCAAGAAGCTAGCACAAAACGTGTTGATTTAGAGTTCGTACTGCATCTGTCAATATAGGAGAAAACAGAGTGAAACCTAAAAATTCAAACTGTTCCTGGAAACAAATGCTTCAATCTAGGAGAACTAAACTTGGGCATCCAAGTGGGATTGGTGTACTGATCATTACGTGAATGTATCATGAAGATTGGATGAAAAAATATATGTTGAGATTTCAGGAGACTCTAGTGTTTGGAAGTTTGGCAACCCCTTTCCATATAAGTGTTATTCGCAGTCCCTGCATTAGGCTACATCAAGAGGAAACAAAATTTGGAGAGAGAACGTAGAACTACTGTATTGTGTCAAGTTTCAAGAAGCTAGCACAAACTGTGTTTGATTTAGAGATCGAAGTGCATCTGTCAATATAGCAGAAAACAGAGTGAAACCTAAAAATTCAAACTGTTACTGCAAACAAATGCTTCAACCTAGGAGAACGAATCATGGGCATCCAAGTTTGATTGGTGTACTGCTCATTACTTGAAAGTATCATGAAGGTCGGAAGAAAAAATATATATTGAGATTACAGGAGACTGTAGTTTTTTGACAACCTAACAACGCCTTTCATTGAATGAGTTATTCACCAGTCTTTGCTTAAGACTACATCAAGAGGAAACAAACCTTAGAGATAGAACGTAGAACTACTGTATTGTGTCAAGTTTCAAGAAGCTAGCACAAACCGTGTTGATTTAGAGTTCGAACTGCATCTGTCAATATAGGAGAAAACAGAGTGAAACCTAAAAATTCAAACTGTTACTGCAAACGAATGCTTCAACCTAGAAGAACAAAACTAGGGCATCCAAGTTTGATTGGTGTACTGCTCATTACTTGAAAGTATCATGAAGGTTGGAAGAAAAAATATATGTTGTGATTTCAGGAGACTGTAGTTTTTGGCAGCCTAACAACGCCTTTCATTGAATGAGTTATTCTCCAGTCTCTGCTTAAGGCTACATCAAGAGGAAACAAACCTTAGAGTTAGAACGTAGAACTACTGTATTGTGTCAAGTTTCAAGAAGCTAGATCAAACCATGTTGATTTAGAGTTCGTACTGCATCTGTCAATATAGGAGAAAACAGAGTGAAATCTAAAAATTCAAACTGTTCCTGGAAACGAATGCTTCAATCTAGGAGAACTAAACTTGGGCATCCAAGTGGGATTGGTGTACTGATCATTACGTGAATGTATCATGAAGATTGGATGAAAAAATATATGTTGAGATTTCAGGAGACTCTAGAGTTTGGAAGTTTGGCAACCCCTTTCCGTATAAGTGTTATTCACAGTCCCTGCATTATTCTACATTAAGAGGAAACAAAACTTAGAGATAGAACGTAGAACTACTGTATTGTGTCAAGTGTCAAGAAGCTAGCACAAACTGTGTTTGATTTAGAGTTCCAACTGCATCTGTCTATATAGGAGAAAACAGAGTGAAACCTAAAAATTCAAACTTTTACTGCAAATGAATGCTTCAACCTAGGAGAAGGAAACTTGGGCATCCAAATTTGATTGGTGTACTGCTCATTACTTGAAAGTATCATGAAGGTCGGAAGAAAAAATATATGTTGAGATTTCAGGAGACTGTAGTTTCTTGGCAGCCTAACAACGCCTTTCATTGAATGACTTATTCTCCAGTCTCTGCTTAAGGCCACTTCAAGAGGAAACAAACCTTAGAGATAGAACGTAGAACTACTGTATTGTGTCAAGTTTCAAGAAGCTAGCACAAACCGTGTTGATTTAGAGTTCGTACTGCATCTGTCAATATAGGAGAAAACAGAGTGAAACCTAAAAATTCAAACTGTTCCTGGAAACGAATGCTTCAATCTAGGAGAACTAAACTTGGGCATCCAAGTGGGATTGGTGTACTGATCATTACGTGAATGTATCATGAAGTTTGGATGAAAAAATATATGTTGAGATTTCAGGAGACTCTAGTGTTTGGAAGTTTGGCAACCCCTTTCCATATAAGTGTTATTCGCAGTCCCTGAATTAGGCTACATCAAGAGGAAACAAAATTTGGAGAGAGAACGTAGAACTACTGTATTGTGTCAAGTTTCAAGAAGCTAGCACAAACTGTGTTTGATTTAGAGATCGAACTGCATCTGTCAATATAGGAGAAAACAGAGTGTAACCTAAAAATTCAAACTGTTACTGCAAACAAATGCTTCAACCTAGGAGAACGAAACTTGGGCATCCAAGTTTGATTGGTGTACTGCTCATTTCTTGAAAGTATCATGAAGGTCGGAAGAAAAAATATATGTTGTGATTTCAGGAGACTGTAGTTTTTTGGCAGCCTAACAACGCCTTTCATTGAATGAGTTATTCTCCAGTCTCTGCTTAAGGCTACATCAAGAGGAAACAAACCTTAGAGATAGAACGTAGAACTACTGTATTGTGTCAAGTTTCAAGAAGCTAGCACAAACCGTGTTGATTTAGAGTTCGAACTGCATCTGTCAATAGAGGAGAAAACAGAGTGAAACCTAAAAATTCAAAGTGTTCCTGGAAACGATTGCTTCAATCTAGAACTAAACTTGGGCATCCAAGTGGGATTGGTGTACTGATCATTACGTGAATGTATCATGAAGATTGGATGAAAAAATATATGTTGAGATTTCAGGAGACTCTATTGTTTGGAAGTTTCCCAACCCCTTTCCATATAAGTGTTATTGGCAGTCCCTGCATTAGGCTACATCAAGAGGAAACAAAACTTAGAGATAGAACGTAGAACTACTGTATTGTGTCAAGTTTCAAGAAGCTAGCACAAACTGTGTTTGATTTAGAGTTCGAACTGCATCTGTCAATATTGGAAAAAACAGAGTGAAACCTAAAAATTCAAACTGTTACTGCAAACGAATGCTTCAACCTAGGAGAACGAAACTTGGGCATCCATGTTTGATTGGTGTACTGCTCATTACTTGAAAGTATCATGAAGGTCGGAAGAAAAAATATATGTTGTCATTTCAGGAGACTGTAGTTTTTTGGCAGCCTAACAATGCCTTTCATTGAATGAGTTATTCTCCAGTCTCTGCTTAAGGCTCCATCAAGAGGAAACAAACCTTAGATAAAGAACGTAGAACTACTGTATTGTGTCAAGTTTCAAGAAGCTAGCACAAACCGTGTTTGATTTAGAGTTCGAACTGTATCTGTCAATATAGGAGAAAACAGAGTGAAACCTAAAAATTCAAACTGTTACTTCAAACGAATGCTTCAACCTAGAAGAAGGAAACTAGGGCATCCAAGTTTGATTGGTGTACTGCTCATTACTTGAAAGTATCATGAAGGTCGGAACAAAAAATATATGTTGAGATTTCAGGAGAATGTAGTTTCTTGGCAGCCTAACAACGCCTTTCATTGAATGACTTATTCTCCAGTCTCTGCTTAAGGCTACTTCAAGAGGAAACAAACCTTAGAGATAGAACGTAGAACTACTGTATTGTGTCAAGTTTCAAGAAGCTAGCACAAACCGTGTTGACTTAGAGTTCGTACTGCATCTGTCAATATAGGAGAAAACAGAGTGAAACCTAAAAATTCAAACTGTTCCTGGAAACGAATGCTTCAATCTAGGAGAACTAAACTTGGGCATCCAAGTGGGATTGGTGTACTGATCATTACGTGAATGTATCATGAAGTTTGGATGAAAAAATATATGTTGAGATTTCAGGAGACTCTAGTGTTTGGAAGTTTGGCAACCCCTTTCCATATAAGTGTTATTCGCAGTCCCTGCATTAGGGTACATCAAGAGGAAACAAAATTTGGAGAGAGAACGTAGAACTACTGTATTGTGTCAAGTTTCAAGAAGCTAGCACAAACTGTGTTTGATTTAGAGATCGAACTGCATCTGTCAATATAGGAGAAAACAGAGTGAAACCTAAAAATTCAAACTGTTACTGCAAACAAATGCTTCAACCTAGGAGAACGAAACATGGGCATCCAAGTTTGATTGGTGTACTGCTCATTACTTGAAAGTATCATGAAGGTCGGAAGAAAAAATATATATTGAGATTACAGGAGACTGTAGTTTTTTGACAACCTAACAACGCCTTTCATTGAATGAGTTATTCACCAGTCTTTGCTTAAGACTACATCAAGAGGAAACAAACCTTAGAGATAGAACGTAGAACTACTGTATTGTGTCAAGTTTCAAGAAGCTAGCACAAACCGTGTTGATTTAGAGTACGAACTGCATCTGTCAATATAGGAGAAAACAGAGTGAAACCTAAAAATTCAAACTGTTACTGCAAACGAATGCTTCAACCTAGAAGAAGGTAACTAGGGCATCTAAGTTTGATTGGTGTACTGCTCATTACTTGAAAGTATCATGATGTTCGGAAGAAAAAATATATGTTGTGATTTCAGGAGACTCTAGTGTTTGGAAGTTTGGCAACCCCTTTCCATATAAGTGTTATTCGCAGTCCCTGCATTAGGCTACATCAAGAGGACACAAAACTTAGAACGTAGAACTACTGTATTGTGTCAAGTTTCAAGAAGCTAGCACAAACTGTGTTTGATTTAGAGTTCGAACTGCATCTGTCAATATAGGAGAAAACAGAGTAAAACCTAAAAATTCAAACTGTTACTGCAAACTAATGCTTCAACCTAGGAGAACGAAACTTGGGCATCCAAGTTTGATTTGTGTACTGCTCATTTCTTGAAAGTATCATGAAGGTCGGAAGAAAAAATAGATGTTGTGATTTCAGGAGACTGTAGTTTTTTGGCAGCCTAACAACGCCTTTCATTGAATGAGTTATTCTCCAGTCTCTGCTTAAGGCTACATCAAGAGGAAACAAACCTTAGAGATAGAACGTAGAACTACTGTATTGTGTCAAGTTTCAAGAAGCTAGCACAAACCGTGTTGATTTAGAGTTCGAACTGCATCTGTCAATATAGGAGAAAACAGAGTGAAACCTAAAAATTCAAAGTGTTCCTGGAAACGGTTGCTTCAATCTAGAACTAAACTTGGGCATCCTAGTGGGATTGGTGTACTGATCATTACGTGAATGTATCATGAAGATTGGATGAAAAAATATATGTTGAGATTTCAGGAGACTCTAGTGTTTGGAAGTTTGGCAACCCCTATCCATATAAGTGTTATTCGCAGTCCCTGCATTAGGCTACATCAAGAGGAAACAAAACTTAGAGATAGAACGTAGAACTACTGTATTGTGTCAAGTTTCAAGAAGCTAGCCCAAACTGTGTTTGATTTAGAGTTCGAACTGCATCTGTCAATATAGGAGAAAACAGAGTGAAACCTAAAAATACAAACTGTTACTGCAAACGAATGCTTCAACCTAGGAGAACGAAACTTGGGCATCCAAGTTTGATTGGTGTACTGCTCATTACTTGAAAGTATCATGAAGGTCGGAAGAAAAAATATATGTTGTTATTTCAGGAGACTGTAGTTTTTTGGCACCCTAACAATGCCTTTCATTGAATGAGTTATTCTCCAGTCTCTGCTTAAGGCTACATCAAGAGGAAACGAAACTTAGAGATAGAACGTAGAACTACTGTATTGTGTCAAGTTTCAAGAAGCTAGCACAAACCGTGTTTGATTTAGAGTTCGAACTGCATCTGTCAATATAGGAGACAACAGAGTGAAACCTAAAAATTCAAACTGTTACTGCAAACGAATGCTTCAACCTAGGAGAACAAAATTCGGGCATCCAAGTTTGATTGGTGTACTGCTCATTACTTGAAAGTATCATGAAGGTCGGAAGAAAAAATATATGTTGAGATTACAGGAGACTGTAGTTTTTGCCAACCTAACAACGCCTTTTATTGAATGAGTTATTCACCACTCTTTGCTTAAGACTACATCAAGAGGAAACAAACCTTAGAGATAGAACCTAGAACTACTGTATTGTGTCAAGTTTCAAGAAGCTAGCACAAACCGTGTTGATTTAGAGTTCGAACTGCATCTGTCAATATAGGAGAAAACAGAGTGAAACATAAAAATTCAAACTGTTACTGCAAACGAATGCTTCAACCTAGAAAAACGAAACTAGGGCATCCAAGTTTGATTGGTGTACTGCTCATTACTTGAAAGTATCATGAAGGTCAGAAGAAAAAATATATGTTGAGATAACAGGAGACTGTAGTTTTTTGTCAACCTAACAACACATTTCATTGAATGAGTTATTCGCCAGTCTCTGCTTAAGGCTACATCAAGAGGAAACAAACATTAGAGATAGAACGTAGAACTACTGTGTTGTGTCAAGTTTCAAGAAGCTAGCAGAAACCGTGTTTGATTTAGAGTTCGAACTGCATCTGTCAATATAGGAGAAAACAGAGTGAAACCTAAAAATTCAAACTGTTACTGCAAACGAATGCTTCAACCTAGGAGAACAAAACTTGGGCATCCAAGTTTGATTGGTGTACTGCTCATTACTTGAAAGTATCATGAAGGTCGGAAGAAAAAATATATGTTGAGATTACAGGAGACTGTAGTTTTTTGCCAACCTAACAACGCCTTTCATTGAATGAGTTATTCACCAGTCTTTGCTTAAGACTACATCAAGAGGAAACAAACCTTAGAGATAGAACGTAGAACTACTGTATTGTGTCAAGTTTCAAGAAGCTAGCACAAACCGTGTTGATTTAGAGTTCGAACTGCATCTGTCAATATACTAGAAAACAGAGTGAAACCTAAAAATTCAAACTGTTACTGCAAACGAATGCTTCAACCTAGAAGAACGAAACTAGGGCATCCAAGTTTGATTGGTTTACTGCTCATTACTTGAAAGTATCATGAAGGTCAGAAGAAAAAATATATATTGAGATTACAGGAGACTGTAGTTTTTTGGCAACCTAACAACGCATTTCATTGAATGAGTTATTCGCCAGTCTTTGCTTAAGGCTACATAAAGAGGAAACAAACCTTAGAGATAGAACGTAGAACTACTGTATTGTGTCAAGTTTCAAGAAGCTAGCAAGAACCGTGTTGATTTAGAGTTCGAACTGCATCTGTCAATATACGAGAAAACAGAGTGAAACCTAAAAATTCAAACTGTTACTGCAAACGAATGCTTCAACCTAGAAGAACGAAACTAGGGCATCCAAGTTTGATTGGTGTACTGCTCATTACTTGAAAGTATCATGAAGGTCGGAAGAAAAAATATATGTTGAGATTTCAGGAGACTGTAGTTTTTTGGCAGCCTAACAACGACTTTCATTGAATGAGTTATTCTCCAGTCTCTGGTTAAGGCTACTTCAAGAGGAAACAATCCTTAGAGATAGAAGGTAGAACTACTGTATTGTGTCAAGTTTCAAGAAGCTAGCACAAACCGTGTTGATTTTGAGTTCGTACTGCATGGGTCAATGTAGGAGACAACACAGTGAAACCTAAAAATTCAAACTGTTCCTGGAAACGAATGCTTCAATCTAGGACAACTAAACTTGGCATCCATTTGGGATTGGTGTACTGATCATTATGTGAATGTATCATGAAGATTGGATGAAAAAATATATGTTGATATTTCAGGTAACTCTAGTGTTTGGAAGTTTGGCAACCCCTTTCCATATAAGTGTTATTCGCAGTCCCTGCATTAGGCTACATCAAGAGGAAACAAAACGTAGAGATAGAACGTAGAACTACTGTATTGTGTCAAGTTTCAAGAAGCTAGCACAAACTGTGTTTGATTTAGAGTTCGAACTGCATCTGTCAATATAGGAGAAAACAGAGTAAAACCTAAAAATTCAAACTGTTACTGCAAATGAATTCTTCAACCTAGGAGAACGAAACTTGGGCATCCAAGTTTGATTGGTGTACTGCTCATTACTTGAAAGTATCATGAAGGTCGGAAGAAAAAATATATGTTGTGATTTCAGGAGACTGTAGTTTTTTGGCAGCCTAACAATGCCTTTCATTGAATGAGTTATTCTCCAGTCTCTGCTTAAGGCTACATCAAGACGAAACAAACCTTAGAGATAGAACGTAGAACTACTGTATTGTGTCAAGTTTCAAGAAGCTAGCACAAACCGTGTTTGATTTAGAGTTCGAAATGCATCTGTCAATATAGGAGAAAACAGAGTGAAACCTAAAAATTCAAACTGCTACTGCAAACGAATGCTTCTACCTAGAAGAAGGAAACTAGGGCATCCAAGTTTGATTGGTGTACTGCTCATTACTTGAAAGTATCATGAAGGTCGGAAGAAAAAATATATGTTGAGATTACAGGAGACTGTAGTTTTTTGCCAACCTAACAACGCCTTTCATTGAATGAGTTATTCACCAGTCTTTGCTTAAGACTACATCAAGAGGAAACAAACCTTAGAGATAGAACGTAGAACTACTGTATTGTGTCAAGTTTCATGAAGCTAGCACAAACCGTGTTGATTTAGAGTTCGAACTGCATCTGTCAATATACTAGAAAACAGAGTGAAACCTAAAAATTCAAACTGTTACTGCAAACGAATGCTTCAACCTAGAAGAACGAAACTAGGGCATCCAAGTTTGATTGGTGTACTGCTCATTACTTGAAAGTATCATGAAGGTCAGAAGAAAAAATATATGTTGAGATTACAGGAGACTGTAGTTTTTTGGCAACCTAACAACGCATTTCATTGAATGAGTTATTCGCCAGTCTTTGCTTATGGCTACATCAAGATTAAACAAACCTTAGAGATAGAACGTAGAACTACTGTATTGTGTCAAGTTTCAAGAAGCTAGCACAAACCGTGTTGATTTAGAGTTCGAACTGCATCTGTCAATATAGGAGAAAACAGAGTGAAACCTAAAAATTCAAACTGTTACTGCAAACGAATGCTTCAACCTAGAAGAACGAAACTAGGGCATCCAAGTGTGATTGGTGTACTGCTCATTACTTGAAAGTATCAGGAAGGTTGGAAGAAAAAATATATGTTGTGATTTCAGGAGACTGTAGTTTTTTGGCAGCCTAACAAGGCCTTTCATTGAATGAGTTATTCTCCAGTCTCTGGTTAAGGCTACTTCAAGAGGAAACAAACCTTAGAGATAGAACGTAGAACTACTGTATTGTGTCAAGTTTCAAGAAGCTAGCACAAACCGTGTTGATTTTGAGTTCGTACTGCATGGGTCAATGTAGGAGACAACACAGTGAAACCTAAAAATTCAAACTGTTCCTGGAAACGAATGCTTCAATCTAGGACAACTAAACTTGGGCATCCATTTGGGATTGGTGTACTGATCATTATGTGAATGTATCATGAAGATTGGATGAAAAAATATATGTTGAGATTTCAGGAGACTCTAGTGTTTGGAAGTTTGGCAACCCCTTTCCATATAAGTGTTATTCGCAGTCCCTGCATTAGGCTACATCAAGAGGAAACAAAACGTAGTGATAGAACGTAGAACTACTGTATTGTGTCAAGTTTCAAGAAGCTAGCACAAACTGTGTTTGATTTAGAGTTCGAACTGCATCTGTCAATATAGCAGAAAACAGAGTGAAACCTAAAAATTCAAACTGTTACTGCAAACGAATGCTTCAACCTAGGAGAACGAAACTTGGGCATCCAAGTTTGATTGGAGTACTGCTCATTACTTGAAAGTATCATGAAGGTCGGAAGAAAAAATATATGTTGTGATTTCAGGAGACTGTAGTTTTTTGGCAGCCTAACAATGCCTTTCATTGAATGAGTTATTCTCCAGTCTCTGCTTAAGGCTACATCAAGACGAAACAAACCTTAGAGATAGAACGTAGAACTACTGTATTGTGTCAAGTTTCAAGAAGCTAGATCAAACCGTGTTGATTTAGAGTTCGTACTGCATCTGTCAATATAGGAGAAAACAGAGTGAAACCTAAAAATTCAAACTATTCCTGGACACGAATGCTTCAATCTAGGAGAACTAAACTTGGGCATCCAAGTGGGATTGGTGTACTCATCATTACGTGAATATATCATGAAGATTGGATGAAAAAATATATGTTGAGATTTCAGTACACTCTAGTGTTTGGAAGTTTGGCAACCCCTTTCGATATAAGAGTTATTCGCAGTCCCTGCATTAGGCTACATCAAGAGGAAACAAAATTAGAGATAGAACGTAGAACTACTGTATTGTGTCATATTTCAAGAAGCTAGCACAAACCGTGTTGATTTAGAGTTTGAACTGCATCTGTCAATATAGGAGAAAACAGTGTGAAACCTAAAAATTCAAACTGTTCCTGGAAACGAATGCTTCAATCTAGGAGAACTAAACTGGGGAATCCAAGTGGGATTGGTGTACTGATCATTACGTGAATGTATCATGAATATTGGATGAAAAAATATATGTTGAGATTTCAGGAGAATCTAGTGTTTGGAAGTTTGGCAACCCCTTTCCATATAAGTGTTATTCGCAGTCCCTGCATTAGGCTACATCAAGAGGAAACAAAACTTAGAGATAGAACGTAGAACTACTGTATTGTGTCAAGTTTCAAGAAGCTAGCACAAACCGTGTTTGATTTAGAGTTCGAACTGCATCTGTCAATATAGGAGAAAACAGAGTGAAACCTAAAAATTCCAACTGTTACTGCAAACGAATGCTTCAACCTAGGAGAACAAAACTTGGGCATCCAAGTTTTATTGGTGTACTGCTCATTACTTGAAAGTATCATGACGGTCGGAAGAAAAAATATATATTGTGATTTCAGAAGACTGTAGTTTTTTGGCAGCCTAACAATGCCTTTCATTGAATGAGTTATTCTCCAGTCTCTGCTTAAGGCTACATAAAGACGAAACAAACCTTAGAGATAGAACGTAGAACTACTGTATTGTGTCAAGTCTCAAGAAGCTAGCAGAAACCGTGTTTGATTTAGAGTTCGAACTGCATCTGTCAATACAGGAGAAAACAGAGTGAAACCTAAAAATTCAAACTGTTACTGCAAACGAATGCTTCAACCTAGGAGAACAAAACTTGGGCATCCAAGTTTGATTGGTGTACTGCTCATTACTTGAAATTATCATGAGTGTCGGAAGAAAAAATATATGTTGAGATTACAGGAGACTGTAGTTTTTTGTCAACCTAACAACGCCTTTCATTGAATGAGTTATTCACCAGTCTTTGCTTAAGACTACATCAAGAGGAAACAAACCTTAGAGATAGAACTTAGAACTACTGTATTGTGTCAAGTTTCAAGAAGCTAGCACAAACCGTGTTGATTTAGAGTTCGAACTGCATCTGTCAATATAGGAGAAAACAGAGTGAAACCTAAAAATTCAAACTGTTCCTGGAAACAAATGCTTCAATCTAGGAAAACTAAACTTGGGCATCCAAGTGGGATTGGTGTACTCATCATTACGTGAATATATCATGAAGATTGGATGAAAAAATATATTTTGAGATTTCAGGAGACTCTAGTGTTTGGAAGTTTGGCAACCCCTTTCCATATAAGTGTTATTCGCAGTACCTGCATTAGGCTACATCAAGAGGAAACAAAAGTTAGAGATAGAACGTAGAACTACTGTATTGTGTCAAGTTTCAAGAACCTAGCACACACTGTGTTTGATTTAGAGTTCGAACTGCATCTTACAATAAAAAAGAAAACAGAGTGAAACCTAAAAATTCAAACTGTTACTGCAAACGAATGCTTCAACATAGGAGAACAAAACTTGGGCATCCAAGTTTGATTGGTGTACTGCTCATTACTTGAAAGTATCATGAATGTCGGAAGAAAAAATATATATTGTGATTTCAGGAGACTGTAGTTTTTTTGCAGCCTAACAACGCCTTTCATTGAATGAGTTATTCTCCAGTCTCTGCTTAAGGCTACATCATGAGGAAACAAACATTAGAGAAAGAACGTAGAACTACTGTATTGTGTCAAGTTTCAAGAAGCTAGATCAAACCGTGTTGATTTAGAGTTCGTACTGCATATGTCAATATACGAGAAATTAGAGTGAAACCTAAAAATTCAAACTGTTCCTGGAAACGAATGCTTCAATCTAGGAGAACTAAACTTGGGCATCCAAGTGGGATTGGTGTACTCATCATTACGTGAATGTATCATGAAGATTGGATAAAAAAATATATGTTGAGATTTCAGTACACTCTAGTGTTTGTAATTTTGGCAACCCCTTTCCATATAAGTGTTATTCGCAGTCCCTGCATTAGGCTACATCAAGAGGAAACAAAACATAGAGATAGAACGTAGAACTACTGTATTGTGTCAAGTTTCAAGAAGCTAGCACAAACTGTGTTTGATTTAGAGTTCGAAATGCATCTGTCAATATAGGAGAAAACAGAGTGAAACCTAAAAATTCAAACTGTTACTGCAAACGAATGCTTCAACCTAGGAGAACGAAACTTGGGCATCCAAGTTTGATTGGTGTTCTGCTCATTACTTGAAAGTATCATGAAGGTCGGAAGAAAAAATATATGTTGAGATTATAGAAGACTGAATTTTTTTGGCAACCTAACAACGCATTTCATTGAATGAGTTATTCGCCAGTCTTTGCTTAAGGCTACATCATGAGGAAACAAACATTAGAGATAGAACGTAGAACTACTGTATTGTGTCAAGTTTCAAGAAGCTAGCACAAACCGTGTTGATTTAGAGTTCGAACTGCATCTGTCAATATAGGAGAAAACAGAGTGAAACCTAAAAATTCAAACTGTTCCTGGAAACAAATGCTTCAATCTAGGAGAACTAAACTTGGGCATCCAAGTGGGATTGGTGTACTGATCATGACGTGAATGTATCATGAAGATTGGATGAAAAAATATATGTTGAGATTTCAGGAGACTCTAGTGTTTGGAAGTTTGGCAACCCCTTTCCTTATAAGTGTTATTCGCAGTCCCTGCATTAGGCTACATCAAGAGGAAACAAAACTTAGAGATAGAACGTAGAACAACTGTATTGTGTCAAGTTTCAAGAAGCTAGCACAAACTGTGTTTGATTTAGAGATCAAACTGCATCTGTCAATATAGGAGAAAACAGAATGAAAGCTAAAAATTCAAACTGTTACTGCAAACGAATGCTTCAACATAGGAGAACGAAACTTGGGCATCCAAGTTGGATTGGTGTACTGCTCATTACTTGAAAGTATCATGAAGGTCGGAAGAAAAAATATATGTTGTGATTTCAGGAGACTGTAGTTTTTTGGCAGCCTAACAACGCCTTTCATTGAATGAGTTATTCTCCATGCTCTGATTAAGCGTACATCAAGAGGAAACAAACCTTAGAGATACAACATAGAACTACTGTATTGTGTCAAGTTTCAAGAAGCTAGCACAAACCGTGTTGATTTAGAGTTCCTACTGCATCTGTCAATATAGGAGAAAACATAGTGAAACCTAAAAATTCAAACTGTTCCTGGAAACGAATGCTTCAATCTAGGAGAACTAAACATGGGCATCCAAGTGGGATTGGTGTACTGATCATTACGTGAATGTATCATGAATATTGGATGAAAAAATATATGTTGAGATTTCAGGAGAATCTAGTGTTTGGATGTTTGGCAACCCCTTTCCATATAAGTGTTATTCGCCTTCCCTGCATTAGGCTACATCAAGAGGAAACAAAACTTAGAGATAGAACGTAGAACTACTGTATTGTGTCAAGTTTCAAGAATCTAGCACAAACCGTGTTGATTTAGAGTTCGTACTGCATCTGTCAATATAGGAGAAAAGAGAGAGAAACCTAAAAATTCAAACTGTTCCTGGAAACGAATGCTTCAACCTAGGAGAACGAAACTTGGGCATCCAAGTTTGATTGGTGTACTGCTCATTATTTGAAAGTATCATGAAGGTCGGAAGAAAAAATATCTGTTGAGATTACAGGAGACTGTAGTTTTTTGCCAACCTAACAACGCCTTTCATTGAATGAGTTATTCACCAGTCTTTGCTTAAGACTACATCAAGAGGAAACCAACCTTAGAGATAGAACATAGAACTACTGTATTGTGTCAAGTTTCAAGAAGCTAGCACAAACCGTGTTGATTTAGAGTTTGAACTGCATCTGTCAATATAGGAGAAAACAGAGTGAAACCTAAAAATTCAAACTGTTACTGCAAACGAATGCTTCAACCTAGAAGAACGAAACTAGGGCATCCAAGTTTGATTGGTGTACTGCTCATAACTTGAAAGTATCATGAAGGTCGGAAGAAAAAATATATGTTGTGATTTCAGGAGACTGTAGTTTTTTGGCAGCCTAACTACGCCTTTCATTGAAGGAGTTATTCTCCAGTCTCTGCTTAAGGCTACATCAAGAGGAAACAAACCTTAGAGATAGAACATAGAACTACTGTACTGTGTCAAGTTTCAAGAAGCTAGCACAAACCGTGTTGATTTAGAGTTCGAACTGCATCTGTCAATATAGGAGAAAACAGAGTGAAACCTAAAAATTCAAACTGTTACTGCAAACGAATGCTTCAACCTAGAAGAACGAAACTAGGGCATCCAAGTTTGATTGGTGTACTGCTCATTACTTGAAAGTATCATGAAGGTCGGAAGAAAAAATATATGTTGAGATTACAGGAGACTGTAGTTTTTTGTCAACCTAACAACGCATTTCATTGAATGAGTTATTCGCCAGTCTTTGCTTAAGGCTACATCAAGAGGAAACAAACCTTAGACATAGAACGTAGAACTACTGTATTGTGTCAAGTTTCAAGAATCTAGCATAAACCGTGTTGATTTAGAGTTCGTACTGCATCTGTCAATATAGGAGAAAACAGAGAGAAACCTAAAAATTCAAACTGTTCCTGGAAACGAATGCTTCAATCTAGGAGAACTAAACTTGGGCCTCCAAGTGGGATTGGTACTGATCATTACGTGAATGTATCATGAAGATTGGATGAAAAAATATATGTAGAGATTTCAGGAGACTCTAGTGTTTGGAAGTTTGGCAAACCCTTTTCATATAAGTTTTATTCACAGTCCCTGCATTAGGCTACATCAAGAGGAAACAAAACTTAGAGATAGAACGTAGAACTACTGTATTGTGTCAAGTTTCAAGAAGCTAGCACAAACTGTGTTTGATTTAGAGTTCGAACTGCATCTGTCAATACAGGAGAAAACAGAGTGAAACCTAAAAATTCAAACTGTTACTGCAAACGAATGCTTCAACCTAGGAGAACGAAACTTGGGCATCCAAGTTTGATTTATGTACTGCTCATTACTTAAAAGTATCATGAAGGTCGGAAGAAAAAATATATGTTGTGATTTCAGGAGACTGTAGTTTTTTGGTAGCCTAACAATGCCTATCATTGAATGAGTTATTCTCCAGTCTCTGCTTAAGGCTACATCAAGAGGAAAGAAACATTAGAGATAGAACGTAGAACTACTGTATTGTGTCAAGTTTCAAGAAGCTAGCACAAACCGTGTTTGATTTCGAGTTCGAACAGCATCTGTCAATATAGGAGAAAACAGAGTGAAACCTAAAAATTCAAACTGTTACTGCAAACGAATGCTTCAACCTAGGAGAACAAAACTTGGGCATCCAAGTTTGATTGGTGTACTGCTCATGACTTGAAAGTATCATGAAGGTCGGAAGAAAAAATATATGTTGAGATTACAGGAGACTGTAGTTTTTTGGCAACCTAACAATGCATTTCATTGAATGAGTTATTCGCCAGTCTTTGCTTAAGACTACATCAAGAGGAAACAAACTTTAGAGATAGAACGTAGAACTACTGTATTGTGTCAAGTTTCAAGAAGCTAGCACAAACCATGTTGATTTAGAGTTCGAACTGCATCTGTCAATATAGGAGAAAACAGATTGAAACCTAAAAATTCAAACTGTTACTGCAAACGAATGCTTCAACCTAGAACAACGAAACTAGGGCAACCAAGTTTGATTGGTGTTCTGCTCATTACTTGAAAGTATCATGAATGTCGGAAGAAAAAATATATGTAGTGATTTCAGGAGACTGTAGTTTCTTGGCAGCCTAACAACGCCTTTCATTGAATGAGTTATTCTCCAGTCTCTGCTTAAGGCTACATCAAGAGGAAACAAACCTTAGAGATAGAACTTAGAACTACTCTATTGTGTCAAGTTTCAAGAAGCTAGCACAAACCGTGTTGATTTAGAGTTCGTACAGCAACTGTCAATATAGGAGAAAATAGAGTGAATCCTAAAATTTAAACTGTTCCTGGAAACGAATGCTTCAATCTAGGAGAACTATACTTGGGCATCCAAGTGGGATTGGTGTACTGATCATTACGTGAATGTATCATGAAGATTGGATGAAAAAATATATGTTGAGATTTCAGGAAACTCTAGTGTTTGGAAGTTGGCAACCCCTTTCCATATAAGTGTTATTTGCAATCCCTGCATTAGGCTACATCAAGAGGAAACAAAACTTAGGAATAGAACGTAGAACTACTGTATTGTGTCAAGTTTCAAGAAGCTAGCACAAACCGTGTTGATTTAGAGTTCGAACTGCATCTGTCAATATAGGAGAAAACAGAGTGAAACCTAAAAATTCAAACTGTTACTGCAAACGAATGCTTCAACCTAGAAGAACGAAACTAGGGCATCCAAGTTTGATTGGTGTACTGCTCATAACTTGAAAGTATCATGAAGGTCGGAAGAAAAAATATATGTTGTGATTTCAGGAGACTGTAGTTTTTTGGCAGCCTAACTACGCCTTTCATTGAATGAGTTATTCTCCAGTCTCTGCTTAAGGCTACATCAAGAGGAAACAAACCTTAGAGATAGAACGTAGAACTAGTGTATTGTGTCAAGTTTCCAGAAGCTAGCACACACCGTGTTTGATTTAGAGTTCGAACTGCATCTGTCAATATAGGAGAAAACAGAGTGAAACCTTAAAATTCAAACTGTTACTTCAAACGAATGCTTCAACCTAGAACAACGAAACTTGGGCATCCAAGTTGGATTGGTGTACTTCTCATTACTTGAAACTATCATGAAGGTCGGAAGAAAAAATATATGTTGTGATTTCAGGAGACTGTAGTTTTTTGGCAGCCTAACAACGCCTTTCATTGAATGAGTTATTCTCCAGGCTCTGCTTAAGCCTACATCAAGAGGAAACAAACCTTTGAGATACAACATAGAACTACTGTATTGTGTCAAGTTTCAAGAAGCTAGCACAAACCGTGTTGATTTAGAGTTCGTACTGCATCTGTCAATATAGGAGAAAACAGAGTGAAACCTAAAAATTCAAACTGTTCCTGGAAACGAATGCTTCAATCTAGGAGAACTAAACTTGGGCATCCAAGTGGGATTAGTGTACTGATCATTACGTGAATGTATCATGAAGATTGCATGAAAAAATATATGTTGAGAATTCAGGACACTCTATTGTTAGGAAGTTTGGCAACCCCTTTCCATATAAGTGTTATTCGCAGTCCCTGCATTAGGCTACATCAAGAGGAAACAAAACTTAGAGATAGAACGTAGAACTACTGTATTGTGTCAAGTTTCAAGAAGCTAGCACAAACTGTGTTTGATTTAGAGTCCGAACTGCATCTGTCAATATAGGAGAAAACAGAGTGAAACCTAAAAATTCAAACTGTTACTGCAAACGAATGCTTCAACCTAGGAGAACGAAACTTTTCGTCCAAGTTTGATTGGTGTACTGCTCATTACTTGAAAGTATCATGAAGGTCGGAAGAAAAAATATATGTTGTGATTTCAAGAGACTGTAGTTTTTTGGCAGCCTAACAATCCCTTTCATTGAATGAGTTATTCTCCAGTCTCTGCTTAAGGCTACATCAAGAGAAAACAAACCTTAGAGATAGAACGTAGAACTACTCTATTGTGTCAAGTTTCAAGAAGCTAGCACAAACCGTGTTGATTTAGAGTTCGAACTGCATCTGTCAATATAGGAGAAAACAGAGTGAAACCTAAAAATTCAAACTGTTACTTCAAACGAATGCTTCAACCTAGAAGAACGAAAGTAGGGCATCAAAATTTGATTGGTGTACTGCTCATTACTTGAAAGTATCATGAAGGTCGGAAGATAAAATATATGTTGAGATTACAGGAGACTGTAGTTTTTTGGCAACCTAACAACGCATTTTATTGAATGAGTTATTCGCCAGTCTTTGCTTAAGGCTACATCAAGAGGAAACAAACCTTAAAGATAGAACGTAGAACTACTGTATTGTGTCAAGTTTCAAGAAGCTAGCACAAACTGTGTTTGATTTAGAGTTCGAACTGCATCTGTCAATAAAGGAAAACAGAGTGAAACCTAAAAATTCAAACTGTTACTGCAAACGAATGCTTCAACCTAGGAGAACGAAACTTGGGCCTCCAAGTTTGATTATTGTACTGCTCATTACTTGAAAGTATCAAGAAGGTAGGAAGAAAAAATATCTGCTGAGATTACAGGAGACTGTAGTTTTTTGCCAACCTAACAACGCCTTTCATTGAATGAGTTATTCACCAGTCTTTGCTTAATACTACATCAAGAAGAAACAAACCTTAGAGATAGAACGTAGAACTAATGTATTGTGTCAAGTTTCAAGAAGCTAGCACAAACCATGTTGATTTAGATTTCGAACTGCATCTGTCAATATAGGGGAAAACAGAGTGAAACCTAAAAATTCAAACTGTTACTGCAAACGAATGCTTCAACCTAGAAGAATGAAACTAGGGCATCCAAGTTTGATTGGTGTACTGCTCATTACTTGAAAGTATCATGAAGGTCGGAAGGAAAAATATATGTTGTGATTTCAGGAGACTGTAGTTTTTTGGCAGCCTAACAACGCCTTTCATTGAATGAGTTATTCGCCAGTCTTTGCTTAAGGCTACATCAAGAGGAAACAAACCTTAGAGATAGAACGTAGAACTACTGTATTGTGTCAAGTTTCAAGAAGCTACCACAAACCGTGTTGATTTAGAGTTCGAACTGCATCTGTCAATATAGCAGAAAACAGAGTGAAACCTAAAAATTCAAACTGTTCCTGGAAACGAATGCTTCAATCTAGGAGACTAAACTTGGGCGTCCAAGTGGGACTGGTTTACTGATCATTACGTGAATGTATCATGAAGATTGGATGAAAAAATATATGTTGTGATTTCAGGAGACTCTAGTGTTTAGAAGTTTGGCAACCCCTTTCCATATAAGTGTTATTCGCAGTCCCTGCATTAGGCTACATCAAGAGGAAACAAAAATTAGAGATAGAACCTAGAGCTTCTGTATTGTGTCAAGTTTCAAGAAGCAAGCACAAACTGTGTTTGATTTAGAGATCGAACTGCATCTGTCATTATAGGAGAAAACAGAGTGAAACATAAAAATTCAAACTGTTACTGCAAACGAATGCTTCAACATAGGAGAACTAAATTGGGCATCCAAGTTGGATTGGTGTACTGCTCATTACTTGAAAGTATCATGAAGGTCGGAAGAAAAAATATATGTTGTGATTTCAGGAGACTGTAGTTTTTTGGCAGCCTAACAACGCCTTTCATTGAATGAGTTATTCTCCAGTCTCTGCTTAAGGCTACATCCATAGGAAACAAACCTTAAAGATAAAACGTAGAACTACTGTATTGTGTCAAGTTTCAAGAAGCTAGCACAAACCGTGTTGATATAGATTTCGAACTGCATCTGTCAATATAGGAGAAAACAGAGTGAAACCTAAAAATTCAAACTGTTCCTGGAAACGAATGCTTCAATCTAGGAGAACTAAACTTGGGCATCCAAGTGGGATTGGTTTACTGATCATTACGTGAATGTATCATGAAGATTGGATGAAAAAATATATGTTGTGATTTCACTAGACTCTAGTGTTTAGAAGTTTGGCAACCCCTTTCAATATAAGTGTTATTCGCAGTCCCTGCATTAGGCTACATCAAGAGGAAACAAACCTTAGAGAATGAACGTAGAGCTACTGTATTGTGTCAAGTTTCAAGAAGCTAGCACAAACTGTGTTTGATTTAGAGATCGAACTGAATCTGTCATTATAGGAGAAAACAGAGTGAAACATAAAAATTCAAACTGTTACTGCAAACGAATGCTTCAACTTAGGAGAACTAAACTTGGGCATCCAAGTTGGATTGGTGTACTGCTCATTACTTGAAAGTATCATGAAGGTCGGAAGAAAAAATATATGTTGTGATTTCAGGAGACTGTAGTTTTTTGGCAGCCTAACAACGCCTTTAATTGAATGAGTTATTCTCCAGTCTCTGCTTAAGGCTACATCCATAGGAAACAAACCTTAAAGATAAAACTTAGAACTACTGTATTGTGTCAAGTTTCAAGAAGCTAGCACAAACCGTGTTAATTTAGATTTCGAACTGCATCTGTCAATATAAAGTGAAAACAGAGTGAAACCTAAAAATTCAAACTGTTAGTGCAAACGAATGCTTCAACCTAGAAGAACGAAACTAGGGCATCCAAGTTTGATTGGTGTACTGCTCATTACTTGAAAGTATCATGAAGGTCGGAAGGAAAAATATATGTTGTGATTTCAGGAGACTGTAGTTTTTTGGCAGCCTAACAACGCCTTTCATTGAATGAGTTATTCTCCAGTCTCTGCTTAAGGCTACATCCATAGGAAAGAAACCTTAAAGATAAAACTTAGAACTACTCTATTGTGTCAAGTTTCAAGAAGCTAGCACAAACCGTGTTGATTTAGAGTTCGTACTGCATCTGTCAATATAGGAGAAAACAGAGTGAAACCTAAAAATTCAAACTGTTCCTGGAAACGAATGCTTCAATCTAGGAGAACTAAACTTGGGCATCCAAGTGGGATTGGTGTACTGCTCATTACTTGAAAGTATCATGAAGGTCGGAAGAAAAAATATATGTTGTGATTTCAGGAGACTGTAGTTTTTTGGCAGCCTAACAACGCCTTTCAATGAATGAGTTATTCTCCAGTCTCTGCTTGAGGCTACATCAAGAGGAAACAAACCTTAGAGATAGAACTTAGAACTACTTTATTGTGTCAAGTTTCAAGAAGCTAGCACAAACCGTGTTGATTTAGAGTTCGAACTGCATCTGTCAATATAGGAGAAAACAGAGTGAAACCTAAAAATTCAAACTGTTACTGCAAACGAATGCTTCAACCTAGAACAACGAAACTTGGGCATCCAAGTTGGATTGGTGTACTTCTCATTACTTGAAAGTATCATGAAGGTCGGAAGAAAAAATATATGTTGTGATTTCAGGAGACTGTAGTTTTTTGGCAGCCTAACAACGCCTTTCATTGAATGAGTTATTCTCCAGGCTCTGCTTAAGCCTACATCAAGAGGAAACAAACCTTTGAGATACAACATAGAACTACTGTATTGTGTCAAGTTTCAAGAAGCTAGCACAAACCGTGTTGATTTAGAGTTCGTACTGCATCTGTCAATATAGGAGAAAACAGAGTGAAACCTAAAAATTCAAACTGTTAATGGAAACGAATGCTTCAATCTAGGAGAACTAAACTTGGGCATCCAAGTGGGATGGTGTACTGATCATTACGTGAATGTATCATGAAGATTGCATGAAAAAATATATGTTGAGAATTCAGGACACTCTATTGTTAGGAAGTTTGGCAACCCCTTTCCATATAAGTGTTATTCGCAGTCCCTGCATTAGGCTACATCAAGAGGAAACAAAACTTAGAGATAGAACGTAGAACTACTGTATTGTGTCAAGTTTCAAGAAGCTAGCACAAACTGTGTTTGATTTAGAGTCCGAACTGCATCTGTCAATATAGGAGAAAACAGAGTGAAACCTAAAAATTCAAACTGTTACTGCAAACGAATGCTTCAACCTAGGAGAACGAAACTTTTCGTCCAAGTTTGATTGGTGTACTGCTCATTACTTGAAAGTATCATGAAGGTCGGAAGAAAAAATATATGTTATGATTTCAGGAGACTGTAGTTTTTTGGCAGCCTAACAATCCCTTTCATTGAATGAGTTATTCTCCAGTCTCTTCTTAAGGCTACATCAAGAGGAAACAAACCTTAGAGATAGAACGTAGAACTACTCTATTGTGTCAAGTTTCAAGAAGCTAGCACAAACAGTGTTGATTTAGAGTTCGAACTGCATCTGTCAATATAGGAGAAAACAGAGTGAAACCTAAAAATTCAAACTGTTACTTCAAACGAATGCTTCAACCTAGAAGAATGAAAGTAGGGCATCAAAATTTGATTGGTGTACTGCTCATTACTTGAAAGTATCATGAAGTTCGGAAGATAAAATATATGTTGAGATTACAGGAGACTGTAGTTTTTTGGCAACCTAACAACGCATTTCATTGAATGAGTTATTCGCCAGTCTTTGCTTAAGGCTACATCAAGAGGAAACAAACCTTAGAGATAGAACGTAGAACTACTGTATTGTGTCAAGTTTCAAGAAGCTAGCACAAACTGTGTTTGATTTAGAGTTCGAACTGCATCTGTCAATAAAGGAAAACAGAGTGAAACCTAAAAATTCAAACTGTTACTGCAAACGAATGCTTCAACCTAGGAGAACGAAACTTGGGCATCCAAGTTTGATTATTGTACTGCTCATTACTTGAAAGTATCAAGAAGGTAGGAAGAAAAAATATCTGCTGAGATTACAGGAGACTGTAGTTTTTTGCCAACCTAACAACGCCTTTCATTGAATGAGTTATTCACCAGTCTTTGCTTAATACTACATCAAGAAGAAACAAACCTTAGAGATAGAACGTAGAACTAATGTATTGTGTCAAGTTTCAAGAAGCTAGCACAAACCGTGTTGATTTAGATTTCGAACTGCATCTGTCAATATAGGGGAAAACAGAGTGAAACCTAAAAATTCAAACTGTTTCTGCAAACGAATGCTTCAACCTACAAGAACGAAACTAGGGCATCCAAGTTTGATTGGTGTACTGCTCATTACTTGAAAGTATCATGAAGGTCGGAAGGAAAAATATATGTTGTGATTTCAGGAGACTGTAGTTTTTTGGCAGCCTAACAACGCCTTTCATTGAATGAGTTATTCGCCAGTCTTTGCTTAAGGCTACATCAAGAGGAAACAAACCTTAGAGATAGAACGTAGAACTACTGTATTGTGTCAAGTTTCAAGAAGCTACCACAAACCGTGTTGATTTAGAGTTCGAACTGCATCTGTCAATATAGCAGAAAACAGAGTGAAACCTAAAAATTCAAACTGTTCCTGGAAACGAATGCTTCAATCTAGGAGAACTAAACTTGGGCGTCCAAGTGGGACTGGTTTACTGATCATTACGTGAATGTATCATGAAGATTGGATGAAAAAATATATGTTGTGATTTCAGGAGACTCTAGTGTTTAGAAGTTTGGCAACCCCTTTCCATATAAGTGTTATTCGCAGTCCCTGCATTAGGCTACATCAAGAGGAAACAAAAATTAGAGATAGAACCTAGAGCTTCTGTATTGTGTCAAGTTTCAAGAAGCAAGCACAAACTGTGTTTGATTTAGAGATCGAACTGCATCTGTCATTATAGGAGAAAACAGAGTGAAACATAAAAATTCAAACTGTTACTGCAAACGAATGCTTCAACATAGGAGAACTAAATTGGGCATCCAAGTTGGATTGGTGTACTGCTCATTACTTGAAAGTATCATGAAGGTCGGAAGAAAAAATATATGTTGTGATTTCAGGAGACTGTAGTTTTTTGGCAGCCTAACAACGCCTTTCATTGAATGAGTTATTCTCCAGTCTCTGCTTAAGGCTACATCCATAGGAAACAAACCTTAAAGATAAAACGTAGAACTACTGTATTGTGTCAAGTTTCAAGAAGCTAGCACAAACCGTGTTGATATAGATTTCGAACTGCATCTGTCAATATAAGAGAAAACAGAGTGAAACCTAAAAATTCAAACTGTTCCTGGAAACGAATGCTTCAATCTAGGAGAACTAAACTTGGGCATCCAAGTGGGATTGGTTTACTGATCATTACGTGAATGTATCATGAAGATTGGATGAAAAAATATATGTTGTGATTTCACTAGACTCTAGTGTTTAGAAGTTTGGCAACCCCTTTCAATATAAGTGTTATTCGCAGTCCCTGCATTAGGCTACATCAAGAGGAAACAAACCTTAGAGAATGAACGTAGAGCTACTGTATTGTGTCAAGTTTCAAGAAGCTAGCACAAACTGTGTTTGATTTAGAGATCAAACTGAATCTGTCATTATAGGAGAAAACAGAGTGAAACATAAAAATTCAAACTGTTACTGCAAACGAATGCTTCAACTTAGGAGAACTAAACTTGGGCATCCAAGTTGGATTGGTGTACTGCTCATTACTTGAAAGTATCATGAAGGTCGGAAGAAAAAATATATGTTGTGATTTCAGGAGACTGTAGTTTTTTGGCAGCCTAACAACGCCTTTAATTGAATGAGTTATTCTCCAGTCTCTGCTTAAGGCTACATCCATAGGAAACAAACCTTAAAGATAAAACTTAGAACTACTGTATTGTGTCAAGTTTCAAGAAGCTAGCACAAACCGTGTTAATTTAGATTTCGAACTGCATCTGTCAATATAAAGTGAAAACAGAGTGAAACCTAAAAATTCAAACTGTTAGTGCAAACGAATGCTTCAACCTAGAAGAACGAAACTAGGGCATCCAAGTTTGATTGGTGTACTGCTCATTACTTGAAAGTATCATGAAGGTCGGAAGGAAAAATATATGTTGTGATTTCAGGAGACTGTAGTTTTTTGGCAGCCTAACAACGCCTTTCATTGAATGAGTTATTCTCCAGTCTCTGCTTAAGGCTACATCCATAGGAAAGAAACCTTAAAGATAAAACTTAGAACTACTCTATTGTGTCAAGTTTCAAGAAGCTAGCACAAACCGTGTTGATTTAGAGTTCGTACTGCATCTGTCAATATAGGAGAAAACAGAGTGAAACCTAAAAATTCAAACTGTTCCTGGAAACGAATGCTTCAATCTAGGAGAACTAAACTTGGGCATCCAAGTGGGATTGGTGTACTGCTCATTACTTGAAAGTATCATGAAGGTCGGAAGAAAAAATGTATGTTGTGATTTCAGGAGACTGTAGTTTTTTGGCAGCCTAACAACGCCTTTCAATGAATGAGTTATTCTCCAGTCTCTGCTTGAGGCTACATCAAGAGGAAACAAACCTTAGAGATAGAACTTAGAACTACTTTATTGTGTCAAGTTTCAAGAAGCTAGCACAAACCGTGTTGATTTAGAGTTCGAACTGCATCTGTCAATATAGGAGAAAACAGAGTGAAACCTAAAAATTCAAACTGTTACTGCAAACGAATGCTTCAACCTAGAACAACGAAACTTGGGCATCCAAGTTGGATTGGTGTACTTCTCATTACTTGAAAGTATCATGAAGGTCGGAAGAAAAAATATATGTTGTGATTTCAGGAGACTGTAGTTTTTTGGCAGCCTAACAACGCCTTTCATTGAATGAGTTATTCTCCAGGCTCTGCTTAAGCCTACATCAAGAGGAAACAAACCTTTGAGATACAACATAGAACTACTGTATTGTGTCAAGTTTCAAGAAGCTAGCACAAACCGTGTTGATTTAGAGTTCGTACTGCATCTGTCAATATAGGAGAAAACAGAGTGAAACCTAAAAATTCAAACTGTTAATGGAAACGAATGCTTCAATCTAGGAGAACTAAACTTGGGCATCCAAGTGGGATGGTGTACTGATCATTACGTGAATGTATCATGAAGATTGCATGAAAAAATATATGTTGAGAATTCAGGACACTCTATTGTTAGGAAGTTTGGCAACCCCTTTCCATATAAGTGTTATTCGCAGTCCCTGCATTAGGCTACATCAAGAGGAAACAAAACTTAGAGATAGAACGTAGAACTACTGTATTGTGTCAAGTTTCAAGAAGCTAGCACAAACTGTGTTTGATTTAGAGTCCGAACTGCATCTGTCAATATAGGAGAAAACAGAGTGAAACCTAAAAATTCAAACTGTTACTGCAAACGAATGCTTCAACCTAGGAGAACGAAACTTTTCGTCCAAGTTTGATTGGTGTACTGCTCATTACTTGAAAGTATCATGAAGGTCGGAAGAAAAAATATATGTTATGATTTCAGGAGACTGTAGTTTTTTGGCAGCCTAACAATCCCTTTCATTGAATGAGTTATTCTCCAGTCTCTTCTTAAGGCTACATCAAGAGGAAACAAACCTTAGAGATAGAACGTAGAACTACTCTATTGTGTCAAGTTTCAAGAAGCTAGCACAAACAGTGTTGATTTAGAGTTCGAACTGCATCTGTCAATATAGGAGAAAACAGAGTGAAACCTAAAAATTCAAACTGTTACTTCAAACGAATGCTTCAACCTAGAAGAACGAAAGTAGGGCATCAAAATTTGATTGGTGTACTGCTCATTACTTGAAAGTATCATGAAGTTCGGAAGATAAAATATATGTTGAGATTACAGGAGACTGTAGTTTTTTGGCAACCTAACAACGCATTTCATTGAATGAGTTATTCGCCAGTCTTTGCTTAAGGCTACATCAAGAGGAAACAAACCTTAGAGATAGAACGTAGAACTACTGTATTGTGTCAAGTTTCAAGAAGCTAGCACAAACTGTGTTTGATTTAGAGTTCGAACTGCATCTGTCAATAAAGGAAAACAGAGTGAAACCTAAAAATTCAAACTGTTACTGCAAACGAATGCTTCAACCTAGGAGAACGAAACTTGGGCATCCAAGTTTGATTATTGTACTGCTCATTACTTGAAAGTATCAAGAAGGTAGGAAGAAAAAATATCTGCTGAGATTACAGGAGACTGTAGTTTTTTGCCAACCTAACAACGCCTTTCATTGAATGAGTTATTCACCAGTCTTTGCTTAATACTACATCAAGAAGAAACAAACCTTAGAGATAGAACGTAGAACTAATGTATTGTGTCAAGTTTCAAGAAGCTAGCACAAACCGTGTTGATTTAGATTTCGAACTGCATCTGTCAATATAGGGGAAAACAGAGTGAAACCTAAAAATTCAAACTGTTTCTGCAAACGAATGCTTCACCTACAAGAACGAAACTAGGGCATCCAAGTTTGATTGGTGTACTGCTCATTACTTGAAAGTATCATGAAGGTCGGAAGGAAAAATATATGTTGTGATTTCAGGAGACTGTAGTTTTTTGGCAGCCTAACAACGCCTTTCATTGAATGAGTTATTCGCCAGTCTTTGCTTAAGGCTACATCAAGAGGAAACAAACCTTAGAGATAGAACGTAGAACTACTGTATTGTGTCAAGTTTCAAGAAGCTACCACAAACCGTGTTGATTTAGAGTTCGAACTGCATCTGTCAATATAGCAGAAAACAGAGTGAAACCTAAAATTCAAACTGTTCCTGGAAACGAATGCTTCAATCTAGGAGAACTAAACTTGGGCGTCCAAGTGGGACTGGTTTACTGATCATTACGTGAATGTATCATGAAGATTGGATGAAAAAATATATGTTGTGATTTCAGGAGACTCTAGTGTTTAGAAGTTTGGCAACCCCTTTCCATATAAGTGTTATTCGCAGTCCCTGCATTAGGCTACATCAAGAGGAAACAAAAATTAGAGATAGAACCTAGAGCTTCTGTATTGTGTCAAGTTTCAAGAAGCAAGCACAAACAGTGTTTGATTTAGAGATCGAACTGCATCTGTCATTATAGGAGAAAACAGAGTGAAACATAAAAATCAAACTGTTACTGCAAACGAATGCTTCAACATAGGAGAACTAAATTGGGCATCCAAGTTGGATTGGTGTACTGCTCATTACTTGAAAGTATCATGAAGGTCGGAAGAAAAAATATATGTTGTGATTTCAGGAGACTGTAGTTTTTTGGCAGCCTAACAACGCCTTTCATTGAATGAGTTATTCTCCAGTCTCTGCTTAAGGCTACATCCATAGGAAACAAACCTTAAAGATAAAACGTAGAACTACTGTATTGTGTCAAGTTTCAAGAAGCTAGCACAAACCGTGTTGATATAGATTTCGAACTGCATCTGTCAATATAGGAGAAAACAGAGTGAAACCTAAAAATTCAAACTGTTCCTGGAAACGAAGGCTTCAATCTAGGAGAACTAAACTTGGGCATCCAAGTGGGATTGGTTTACTGATCATTATGAATGTATCATGAAGATTGGATGAAAAAAATATATGTTGTGATTTCACTAGACTCTAGTGTTTTAGAAGTTTGGCAACCCCTTTCAATATAAGTGTTATTCGCAGTCCCTGCATTAGGCTACATCAAGAGGAAACAAACCTTAGAGAATGAACGTAGAGCTACTGTATTGTGTCAAGTTTCAAGAAGCTAGCACAAACTGTGTTTGATTTAGAGATCGAACTGAATCTGTCATTATAGGAGAAAACAGAGTGAAACATAAAAATTCAAACTGTTACTGCAAACGAATGCTTCAACTTAGGAGAACTAAACTTGGGCATCCAAGTTGGATTGGTGTACTGCTCATTACTTGAAAGTATCATGAAGGTCGGAAGAAAAAATATATGTTGTGATTTCAGGAGACTGTAGTTTTTTGGCAGCCTAACAACGCCTTTAATTGAATGAGTTATTCTCCAGTCTCTGCTTAAGGCTACATCCATAGGAAACAAACCTTAAAGATAAAACTTAGAACTACTGTATTGTGTCAAGTTTCAAGAAGCTAGCACAAACCGTGTTAATTTAGATTTCGAACTGCATCTGTCAATATAAAGTGAAAACAGAGTGAAACCTAAAATTCAAACTGTTAGTGCAAACGAATGCTTCAACCTAGAAGAACGAAACTAGGGCATCCAAGTTTGATTGGTGTACTGCTCATTACTTGAAAGTATCATGAAGGTCGGAAGGAAAAATATATGTTGTGATTTCAGGAGACTGTAGTTTTTTGGCAGCTAACAACGCCTTTCATTGAATGAGTTATTCTCCAGTCTCTGCTTAAGGCTACATCCATAGGAAAGAAACCTTAAAGATAAAACTTAGAACTACTCTATTGTGTCAAGTTTCAAGAAGCTAGCACAAACCGTGTTGATTTAGAGTTCGTACTGCATCTGTCAATATAGGAGAAAACAGAGTGAAACCTAAAAATTCAAACTGTTCCTGGAAACGAATGCTTCAATCTAGGAGAACTAAACTTGGGCATCCAAGTGGGATTGGTGTACTGCTCATTACTTGAAAGTATCATGAAGGTCGGAAGAAAAAATGTATGTTGTGATTTCAGGAGACTGTAGTTTTTTGGCAGCCTAACAACGCCTTTCAATGAATGAGTTATTCTCCAGTCTCTGCTTGAGGCTACATCAAGAGGAAACAAACCTTAGAGATAGAACCTTAGAACTACTTTATTGTGTCAAGTTTCAAGAAGCTAGCACAAACCGTGTTGATTTAGAGTTCGAACTGCATCTGTCAATATAGGAGAAAACAGAGTGAAACCTAAAAATTCAAACTGTTACTGCAAACGAATGCTTCAACCTAGAACAACGAAACTTGGGCATCCAAGTTGGATTGGTGTACTTCTCATTACTTGAAAGTATCATGAAGGTCGGAAGAAAAAATATATGTTGTGATTTCAGGAGACTGTAGTTTTTTGGCAGCCTAACAACGCCTTTCATTGAATGAGTTATTCTCCAGGCTCTGCTTAAGCCTACATCAAGAGGAAACAAACCTTTGAGATACAACATAGAACTACTGTATTGTGTCAAGTTTCAAGAAGCTAGCACAAACCGTGTTGATTTAGAGTTCGTACTGCATCTGTCAATATAGGAGAAAACAGAGTGAACCTAAAAATTCAAACTGTTAATGGAAACGAATGCTTCAATCTAGGAGAACTAAACTTGGGCATCCAAGTGGGATGGTGTACTGATCATTACGTGAATGTATCATGAAGATTGCATGAAAAAATATATGTTGAGAATTCAGGACACTCTATTGTTAGGAAGTTTGGCAACCCTTTCCATATAAGTGTTATTCGCAGTCCCTGCATTAGGCTACATCAAGAGGAAACAAAACTTAGAGATAGAACGTAGAACTACTGTATTGTGTCAAGTTTCAAGAAGCTAGCACAAACTGTGTTTGATTTAGAGTCCGAACTGCATCTGTCAATATAGGAGAAAACAGAGTGAAACCTAAAAATTCAAACTGTTACTGCAAACGAATGCTTCAACCTAGGAGAACGAAACTTTTCGTCCAAGTTTGATTGGTGTACTGCTCATTACTTGAAAGTATCATGAAGGTCGGAAGAAAAAATATATGTTATGATTTCAGGAGACTGTAGTTTTTTGGCAGCCTAACAATCCCTTTCATTGAATGAGTTATTCTCCAGTCTCTTCTTAAGGCTACATCAAGAGGAAACAAACCTTAGAGATAGAACGTAGAACTACTCTATTGTGTCAAGTTTCAAGAAGCTAGCACAAACAGTGTTGATTTAGAGTTCGAACTGCATCTGTCAATATAGGAGAAAACAGAGTGAAACCTAAAAATTCAAACTGTTACTTCAAACGAATGCTTCAACCTAGAAGAACGAAAGTAGGGCATCAAAATTTGATTGGTGTACTGCTCATTACTTGAAAGTATCATGAAGTTCGGAAGATAAAATATATGTTGAGATTACAGGAGACTGTAGTTTTTTGGCAACCTAACAACGCATTTCATTGAATGAGTTATTCGCCAGTCTTTGCTTAAGGCTACATCAAGAGGAAACAAACCTTAGAGATAGAACGTAGAACTACTGTATTGTGTCAAGTTTCAAGAAGCTAGCACAAACTGTGTTTTGATTTAGAGTTCGAACTGCATCTGTCAATAAAGGAAAACAGAGTGAAACCTAAAAATTCAAACTGTTACTGCAAACGAATGCTTCACCTAGGAGAACGAAACTTGGGCATCCAAGTTTGATTATTGTACTGCTCATTACTTGAAAGTATCAAGAAGGTAGGAAGAAAAAATATCTGCTGAGATTACAGGAGACTGTAGTTTTTTGCCAACCTAACAACGCTTTCATTGAATGAGTTATTCACCAGTCTTTGCTTAATACTACATCAAGAAGAAACAAACCTTAGAGATAGAACGTAGAACTAATGTATTGTGTCAAGTTTCAAGAAGCTAGCACAAACCGTGTTGATTTAGATTTCGAACTGCATCTGTCAATATAGGGGAAAACAGAGTGAAACCTAAAAATTCAAACTGTTTCTGCAAACGAATGCTTCAACCTACAAGAACGAAACTAGGGCATCCAAGTTTGATTGGTGTACTGCTCATTACTTGAAAGTATCATGAAGGTCGGAAGGAAAAATATATGTTGTGATTTCAGGAGACTGTAGTTTTTTGGCAGCCTAACAACGCCTTTCATTGAATGAGTTATTCGCCAGTCTTTGCTTAAGGCTACATCAAGAGGAAACAAACCTTAGAGATAGAACGTAGAACTACTGTATTGTGTCAAGTTTCAAGAAGCTACCACAAACCGTGTTGATTTAGAGTTCGAACTGCATCTGTCAATATAGCAGAAAACAGAGTGAAACCTAAAAATTCAAACTGTTCCTGGAAACGAATGCTTCAATCTAGGAGAACTAAACTTGGGCGTCCAAGTGGGACTGGTTTACTGATCATTACGTGAATGTATCATGAAGATTGGATGAAAAAATATATGTTGTGATTTCAGGAGACTCTAGTGTTTAGAAGTTTGGCAACCCCTTTCCATATAAGTGTTATTCGCAGTCCCTGCATTAGGCTACATCAAGAGGAAACAAAAATTAGAGATAGAACCTAGAGCTTCTGTATTGTGTCAAGTTTCAAGAAGCAAGCACAAACAGTGTTTGATTTAGAGATCGAACTGCATCTGTCATTATAGGAGAAAACAGAGTGAAACATAAAAATTCAAACTGTTACTGCAAACGAATGCTTCAACATAGGAGAACTAAATTGGGCATCCAAGTTGGATTGGTGTACTGCTCATTACTTGAAAGTATCATGAAGGTCGGAAGAAAAAATATATGTTGTGATTTCAGGAGACTGTAGTTTTTTGGCAGCCTAACAACGCCTTTCATTGAATGAGTTATTCTCCAGTCTCTGCTTAAGGCTACATCCATAGGAAACAAACCTTAAAGATAAAACGTAGAACTACTGTATTGTGTCAAGTTTCAAGAAGCTAGCACAAACCGTGTTGATATAGATTTCGAACTGCATCTGTCAATATAGGAGAAAACAGAGTGAAACCTAAAAATTCAAACTGTTCCTGGAAACGAAGGCTTCAATCTAGGAGAACTAAACTTGGGCATCCAAGTGGGATTGGTTTACTGATCATTACGTGAATGTATCATGAAGATTGGATGAAAAAATATATGTTGTGATTTCACTAGACTCTAGTGTTTAGAAGTTTGGCAACCCCTTTCAATATAAGTGTTATTCGCAGTCCCTGCATTAGGCTACATCAAGAGGAAACAAACCTTAGAGAATGAACGTAGAGCTACTGTATTGTGTCAAGTTTCAAGAAGCTAGCACAAACTGTGTTTGATTTAGAGATCGAACTGAATCTGTCATTATAGGAGAAAACAGAGTGAAACATAAAAATTCAAACTGTTACTGCAAACGAATGCTTCAACTTAGGAGAACTAAACTTGGGCATCCAAGTTGGATTGGTGTACTGCTCATTACTTGAAAGTATCATGAAGGTCGGAAGAAAAAATATATGTTGTGATTTCAGGAGACTGTAGTTTTTTGGCAGCCTAACAACGCCTTTAATTGAATGAGTTATTCTCCAGTCTCTGCTTAAGGCTACATCCATAGGAAACAAACCTTAAAGATAAAACTTAGAACTACTGTATTGTGTCAAGTTTCAAGAAGCTAGCACAAACCGTGTTAATTTAGATTTCGAACTGCATCTGTCAATATAAAGTGAAAACAGAGTGAAACCTAAAAATTCAAACTGTTAGTGCAAACGAATGCTTCAACCTAGAAGAACGAAACTAGGGCATCCAAGTTTGATTGGTGTACTGCTCATTACTTGAAAGTATCATGAAGGTCGGAAGGAAAAATATATGTTGTGATTTCAGGAGACTGTAGTTTTTTGGCAGCCTAACAACGCCTTTCATTGAATGAGTTATTCTCCAGTCTCTGCTTAAGGCTACATCCATAGGAAAGAAACCTTAAAGATAAAACTTAGAACTACTCTATTGTGTCAAGTTTCAAGAAGCTAGCACAAACCGTGTTGATTTAGAGTTCGTACTGCATCTGTCAATATAGGAGAAAACAGAGTGAAACCTAAAAATTCAAACTGTTCCTGGAAACGAATGCTTCAATCTAGGAGAACTAAACTTGGGCATCCAAGTGGGATTGGTGTACTGCTCATTACTTGAAAGTATCATGAAGGTCGGAAGAAAAAATATATGTTGTGATTTCAGGAGACTGTAGTTTTTTGGCAGCCTAACAACGCGTTTCAATGAATGAGTTATTCTCCAGTCTCTGCTTGAGGCTACATCAAGAGGAAACAAACCTTAGAGATAGAACTTAGAACTACTTTATTGTGTCAAGTTTCAAGAAGCTAGCACAAACCGTGTTGATTTAGAGTTCGAACTGCATCTGTCAATATAGGAGAAAACAGAGTGAAACCTAAAAATTCAAACTGTTACTGCAAACGAATGCTTCAACCTAGAACAACGAAACTTGGGCATCCAAGTTGGATTGGTGTACTTCTCATTACTTGAAAGTATCATGAAGGTCGGAAGAAAAAATATATGTTGTGATTTCAGGAGACTGTAGTTTTTTGGCAGCCTAACAACGCCTTTCATTGAATGAGTTATTCTCCAGGCTCTGCTTAAGCCTACATCAAGAGGAAACAAACCTTTGAGATACAACATAGAACTACTGTATTGTGTCAAGTTTCAAGAAGCTAGCACAAACCGTGTTGATTTAGAGTTCGTACTGCATCTGTCAATATAGGAGAAAACAGAGTGAAACCTAAAAATTCAAACTGTTAATGGAAACGAATGCTTCAATCTAGGAGAACTAAACTTGGGCATCCAAGTGGGATGGTGTACTGATCATTACGTGAATGTATCATGAAGATTGCATGAAAAAATATATGTTGAGAATTCAGGACATTCTATTGTTAGGAAGTTTGGCAACCCCTTTCCATATAAGTGTTATTCGCAGTCCCTGCATTAGGCTACATCAAGAGGAAACAAAACTTAGAGATAGAACGTAGAACTACTGTATTGTGTCAAGTTTCAAGAAGCTAGCACAAACTGTGTTTGATTTAGAGTCCGAACTGCATCTGTCAATATAGGAGAAAACAGAGTGAAACCTAAAAATTCAAACTGTTACTGCAAACGAATGCTTCAACCTAGGAGAACGAAACTTTTCGTCCAAGTTTGATTGGTGTACTGCTCATTACTTGAAAGTATCATGAAGGTCGGAAGAAAAAATATATGTTATGATTTCAGGAGACTGTAGTTTTTTGGCAGCCTAACAATCCCTTTCATTGAATGAGTTATTCTCCAGTCTCTTCTTAAGGCTACATCAAGAGGAAACAAACCTTAGAGATAGAACGTAGAACTACTCTATTGTGTCAAGTTTCAAGAAGCTAGCACAAACAGTGTTGATTTAGAGTTCGAACTGCATCTGTCAATATAGGAGAAAACAGAGTGAAACCTAAAAATTCAAACTGTTACTTCAAACGAATGCTTCAACCTAGAAGAACGAAAGTAGGGCATCAAAATTTGATTGGTGTACTGCTCATTACTTGAAAGTATCATGAAGTTCGGAAGATAAAATATATGTTGAGATTACAGGAGACTGTAGTTTTTTGGCAACCTAACAACGCATTTAATTGAATGAGTTATTCGCCAGTCTTTGCTTAAGGCTACATCAAGAGGAAACAAACCTTAGAGATAGAACGTAGAACTACTGTATTGTGTCAAGTTTCAGGAAGCTAGCACAAACTGTGTTTGATTTAGAGTTCGAACTGCATCTGTCAATAAAGGAAAACAGAGTGAAACCTAAAAATTCAAACTGTTACTGCAAACGAATGCTTCAACCTAGGAGAACGAAACTTGGGCATCCAAGTTTGATTATTGTACTGCTCATTACTTGAAAGTATCAAGAAGGTAGGAAGAAAAAATATCTGCTGAGATTACAGGAGACTGTAGTTTTTTGCCAACCTAACAACGCCTTTCATTGAATGAGTTATTCACCAGTCTTTGCTTAATACTACATCAAGAAGAAACAAACCTTAGAGATAGAACGTAGAACTAATGTATTGTGTCAAGTTTCAAGAAGCTAGCACAAACCGTGTTGATTTAGATTTCGAACTGCATCTGTCAATATAGGGGAAAACAGAGTGAAACCTAAAAATTCAAACTGTTTCTGCAAACGAATGCTTCAACCTACAAGAACGAAACTAGGGCATCCAAGTTTGATTGGTGTACTGCTCATTACTTGAAAGTATCATGAAGGTCGGAAGGAAAAATATATGTTGTGATTTCAGGAGACTGTAGTTTTTTGGCAGCCTAACAACGCCTTTCATTGAATGAGTTATTCGCCAGTCTTTGCTTAAGGCTACATCAAGAGGAAACAAACCTTAGAGATAGAACGTAGAACTACTGTATTGTGTCAAGTTTCAAGAAGCTACCACAAACCGTGTTGATTTAGAGTTCGAACTGCATCTGTCAATATAGCAGAAAACAGAGTGAAACCTAAAAATTCAAACTGTTCCTGGAAACGAATGCTTCAATCTAGGAGAACTAAACTTGGGCATCCAAGTGGGACTGGTTTACTGATCATTACGTGAATGTATCATGAAGATTGGATGAAAAAATATATGTTGTGATTTCAGGAGACTCTAGTGTTTAGAAGTTTGGCAACCCCTTTCCATATAAGTGTTATTCGCAGTCCCTGCATTAGGCTACATCAAGAGGAAACAAAAATTAGAGATAGAACCTAGAGCTTCTGTATTGTGTCAAGTTTCAAGAAGCAAGCACAAACTGTGTTTGATTTAGAGATCGAACTGCATCTGTCATTATAGGAGAAAACAGAGTGAAACATAAAAATTCAAACTGTTACTGCAAACGAATGCTTCAACATAGGAGAACTAAACTTGGGCATCCAAGTTGGATTGGTGTACTGCTCATTACTTGAAAGTATCATGAAGGTCGGAAGAAAAAATATATGTTGTGATTTCAGGAGACTGTAGTTTTTTGGCAGCCTAACAACGCCTTTCATTGAATGAGTTATTCTCCAGTCTCTGCTTAAGGCTACATCCATAGGAAACAAACCTTTAAGATAAAACTTAGAACTACTGTATTGTGTCAAGTTTAAAGAAGCTAGCACAAACCGTGTTGATTTAGATTTCGAACTGCATCTGTCAATATAGGAGAAAACAGAGTGAAACCTAAAAATTCAAACTGTTCCTGGAAACGAATGCTTCAATCTAGGAGAACTAAACTTGGGCATCCAAGTGGGATTGGTTTACTGATCATTACGTGAATGTATCATGAAGATTGGATGAAAAAATATATGTTGTGATTTCAGGAGACTCTAGTGTTTAGAAGTTTGGCAACCCCTTTCCATATAAGTGTTATTAGCAGTCCCAGCATTAGGCTACATCAAGAGGAAACAACCCTTAGAGATTGAACGTAGAGCTACTGTATTGTGTCAAGTTTCAAGAAGCTAGCACAAACTGTGTTTGATTTAGAGATCGAACTGGATCTGTCATTATAGGAGAAAACAGAGTGAAACATAAAAATTCAAACTGTTACTGCAAACGAATGCTTCAACTTAGGAGAACTAAACTTGGGCATCCAAGTTGGATTGGTGTACTGCTCATTACTTGAAAGTATCATGAAGGTCGGAAGAAAAAATATATGTTGTGATTTCAGGAGACTGTAGTTTTTTGGCAGCCTAACAACGCCTTTAATTGAATGAGTTATTCTCCAGTCTCTGCTTAAGGCTACATCCATAGGAAACAAACCTTAAAGATAAAACTTAGAACTACTGTATTGTGTCAAGTTTCAAGAAGCTAGCACAAACCGTGTTAATTTAGATTTCGAACTGCATCTGTCAATATAAAGTGAAAACAGAGTGAAACCTAAAAATTCAAACTGTTAGTGCAAACGAATGCTTCAACCTAGAAGAACGAAACTAGGGCATCCAAGTTTGATTGGTGTACTGCTCATTACTTGAAAGTATCATGAAGGTCGGAAGGAAAAATATATGTTGTGATTTCAGGAGACTGTAGTTTTTTGGCAGCCTAACAACGCCTTTCATTGAATGAGTTATTCTCCAGTCTCTGCTTAAGGCTACATCCATAGGAAAGAAACCTTAAAGATAAAACTTAGAACTACTCTATTGTGTCAAGTTTCAAGAAGCTAGCACAAACCGTGTTGATTTAGAGTTCGTACTGCATCTGTCAATATAGGAGAAAACAGAGTGAAACCTAAAAATTCAAACTGTTCCTGGAAACGAATGCTTCAATCTAGGAGAACTAAACTTGGGCATCCAAGTGGGATTGGTGTACTGCTCATTACTTGAAAGTATCATGAAAGTCGGAAGAAAAAATATATGTTGTGATTTCAGGAGACTGTAGTTTTTTGGCAGCCTAACAATGCCTTTCAATGAATGAGTTATTCTCCAGTCTCTGCTTGAGGCTACATCAAGAGGAAACAAACCTTAGAGATAGAACTTAGAACTACTTTATTGTGTCAAGTTTCAAGAAGCTAGCACAAACCGTGTTGATTTAGAGTTCGAACTGCATCTGTCAATATAGGAGAAAACAGAGAGAAACCTAAAAATTCAAACTGTTACTGCAAACGAATGCTTCAACCTAGAAGAACGAAACTAGGGCATCCAAGTTTGATTGGTGTACTGTTCATTACTTGAAAGTATCATGAAGGTCGGAAGAAAAAATATATGTTGTGATTTCAGGAGACTGTAGTTTTTTGGCAGCCTAACAACACCTTTCATTGAATTAGTTATTCTCCAGTCTCTGCTTAAGGCTACATCAAGAGGAAACAAACCTTAGAGATACAACGTAGGAATACTGTTTTTGTCAAGTTTCAAGAAGCTAGCACAAACCGTGTTTGATTTAGAGTTCGAACTGCATCTGTAAATATAGGAGAACAGAGTGAAACCTAAAAATTCAAACTGTTCCTGGAAACGAATGCTTCAATCTAGAAGAACTAAACTTGGGCATCCAAGTGGGATTGGTGTAATGATCATTACGTGAATGTATCATGAAGATTGGATGAAAAAATATATGTTGAGATTTCAGGAGACTCTAGTGTTTGGAAGTTTGGCAACCCCTTTCCATATAAGTGTTATTTGCAGTCCCTGCATTAGGCTACATCAAGAGGAAACAAAACTTAGAGATAGAACGTAGAACTACTGTATTGTGTCAAGTTTCAAGAAGCTAGCACAAACCGTGTTGATTTAGAGTTCGTACTGCATCTGTCAATATAGGAGAAAACAGAGTGAAACCTAAAAATTCAAACTGTTCCTGGAAACGAATGCTTCAATCTAGGAGAACTAAACTTGGGCATCCAAGTGGGATTAGTGTACTGATCATTACGTGAATGTATCATGAAGACTGGATGAAAAAATATATGTTGAGAATTCAGGACACTCTATTGTTTGGAAGTTTGGCAACCCCTTTCCATATAAGTGTTATTCGCAGTCCCTGCATTAGGCTACATCAAGAGGAAACAAAACTTAGAGATAGAACGTAGAACTACTGTATTGTGTCAAGTTTCAAGAAGCTAGCACAAACTGTGTTTGATTTAGAGTTCGAACTGCATCTGTCAATATAGGAGAAAAGAGAGTGAAACCTAAAAATTCAAACTGTTACTGCAAACGAATGCTTCAACCTAGGAGAACGAAACTTTTCATCCAAGTTTGATTGGTGTACTGCTCATTACTTGAAAGTATCATGAAGGTCGGAAAAAAAATATATGATGTGATTTCAGGAGACTGTAGTTTTTTGGCAGCCTAACAATCCCTTTCATTGAATGAGTTATTCTCCAGTCTCTGCTTAGGGCTACATAAAGAGGAAACAAACCTTAGAGATAGAACGTAGAACTACTCTATTGTGTCAAGTTTCAAGAAGCTAGCACAAACCGTGTTGATTTAGAGTTCGAACTGCATCTGTCAATATAGGAGAAAACAGACTGAAACCTAAAAATTCAAACTGTTACTTCAAACGAATGCTTCAACCTAGAAGAACGAAAGTAGGGCATCAAAATTTGATTGGTGTACTGCTCATTACTTGAAAGTATCATGAAGGTCGGAAGATAAAATATATGTTGAGATTACAGGAGACTTTAGTTTTTTGGCAACCTAACAACGCATTTCATTGAATGAGTTATTCGCCAGTCTTTGCTTAAGGCTACATCAAGAGGAAACAAACCTTAGAGATAGAACGTAGAACTACTGTATTGTGTCAAGTTTCAAGAAGCTAGCACAAACTGTGTTTGATTTAGAGTTCGAACTGCATCTGTCAATAAAGGAAAACAGAGTGAAACCTAAAAATTCAAACTGTCACTGCAAACGAATGCTTCAACCTAGGAGAACGAAACTTGGGCATCCAAGTTTGATTATTGTACTGCTCATTACTTGAAAGTATCAAGAAGGTTGGAAGAAAAAAATATCTGCTGAGATTACAAGAGACTGTAGTTTTTTGCCAACCTAACAACGCCTTTCATTGAATGAGTTATTCACCAGTCTTTGCTTAATACTACATCAAGAAGAAACAAACCTTAGAGATAGAACGTAGAACTAATGTATTGTGTCAAGTTTCAAGAAGCTAGCACAAACCGTGTTGATTTAGATTTCGAACTGCATCTGTCAATATAGGGGAAAACAGAGTGAAACCTAAAAATTCAAACTGTTACTGCAAACGAATGCTTCAACCTAGAAGAACGAAACTAGGGCATCCAAGTTTGATTGGTGTACTGCTCATTACTTGAAAGTATCATGAAGGTCGGAAGGAAAAATATATGTTGTGATTTCAGGAGACTGTAGTTTTTTGGCAGCCTAACAACGCCTTTCATTGAATGAGTTATTCTCCAGTCTCTGCTTAAGGCTACATCCATAGGAAACAAACCTTAAAGATAAAACTTAGAACTACTGTATTGTGTCAAGTTTCAAGAAGCTAGCACAAACCGTGTTGATTTAGAGTTTGTACTGCATCTGTCAATATAGGAGAAAACAGAGTGAAACCTAAAAATTCAAACTGTTCCTCGAAACGAATGCTTCAATCTAGGAGAACTAAACTTGGGCATCCAAGTGGGATTGGTGTACTGCTCATTACTTGAAAGTATCATGTAGGTCGGAAGAAAAAATATATGTTGTGATTTCAGGAGACTGTAGTTTTTTGGCAGTCTAACAACGCCTTTTAATGAATGAGTTATTCTCCAGTCTCTGCTTAAGGCTACATCAAAATAAAACAAAACTTAGAGATAGAACATAGAACTACTGTATTGTGTCAAGTTTCAAGAAGCTCGCACAAACCGTGTTGATTTAGAGTTCGAACTGCATCTGTCAATATAGGAGAAAACAGAGTGACCTTAAAAATTCAAACTGTTACTGCAAACGAATGCTTCAACCTAGAAGAACGAAAGTAGGGCATCAAAATTTGATTGGTGTACTGCTCAACTTGAAAGTATCATGAAGGTCGGAAGATAAAATATATGTTGAGATTACAGGAGACTGTAGTTTTTTGGCAACCTAACAACGCATTTCATTGAATGAGTTATTCTCCAGTCTCTGCTTAAGGCTACATCAAGAGGAAACAAACCTTAGAGATAGAACGTAGAACTAGTGTATTGTGTCAAGTTTCAAGAAGCTAGCACACACCGTGTTTGATTTAGAGTTCGAACTGCATCTGTCAATATAGGAGAAAACAGAGTGAAACCTAAAAATTCAAACTGTTACTTCAAACGAATGCTTCAACCTAGAAGAACCAAAGTAGGGCATCAAAATTTGATTGGTGTACTGCTGATTACTTGAAAGTATCATGAAGGTCGGAAGATAAAATATATGTTGAGATTACAGGAGACTGTAGTTTTTTGGCAACCTAACAACGCATTTCATTGAATGAGTTATTCGCCAGTCTTTGCTTAAGGCTACATCAAGAGGAAACAAACCTTAGAGATAGAACGTAGAACTACTGTATTGTGTCAAGTTTCAAGAAGCTACCACAAACCGTGTTGATTTAGAGTTCGAACTGCATCTGTCAATATAGCAGAAAACAGAGTGAAACCTAAAAATTCAAACTGTTCCTGGAAACGAATGCTTCAATCTAGGAGAACTAAACTTGGGCATCCAAGTGGGATTGGTTTACTGATCATTACGTGAATGTATCATGAAGATTGAATGAAAAAATATATGTTGTGATTTCAGGAGACTCTAGTGTTTAGAAGTTTGGCAACCCCTTTACATATAAGTGTTATTCGCAGTCCCTGCATTAGGCTACATCAAGAGGAAACAAACCTTAGAGATAGAACGTAGAGCTTCTGTATTGTGTCAAGTTTCAAGAAGCTAGCACAAACTGTGTTTGATTTAGAGATCGAACTGCATCTGTCATTATAGGAGAAAACAGAGTGAAACATAAAAATTCAAACTGTTACTGCAAACGAATGCTTCAACATAGGAGAACTAAACTTGGGCATCCAAGTTGGATTGGTGTACTGCTCATTACTTGAAAGTATCATGAAGGTCGGAAGAAAAAATATATGTTGTGATTTCAGGAGACTGTAGTTTTTTGGCAGCCTAACAACGCCTTTCATTGAATGAGTTATTCTCCAGTCTCTGCTTAAGGCTACATCCATAGGAAACAAACCTTAAAGATAAAACTTAGAACTACTGTATTGTGTCAAGTTTCAAGAAGCTAGCACAAACCGTGTTGATTTAGATTTCGAACTGCATCTGTCAATATAGGAGAAAACAGAGTGAAACCTAAAAATTCAAACTGTTATTGCAAACGAATGCTTCAACCTAGAAGAACGAAACTAGGGCATCCAAGTTTGATTGGTGTACTGCTCATTACTTGAAAGTATCATGAAGGTCGGAAGGAAAAATATATGTTGTGATTTCAGGAGACTGTAGTTTTTTGGCAGCCTAACAACGCCTTTCATTGAATGAGTTATTCTCCAGTCTCTGCTTAAGGCTACATCCATAGGAAACAAACCTTAAAGATAAAACTTAGAACTACTGTATTGTGTCAAGTTTCAAGAAGCTAGCACAAACCGTGTTGATTTAGATTTCGAACTGCATCTGTCAATATAGGAGAAAACAGAGTGAAACCTAAAAATTCAAACTGTTACTGCAAACGAATGCTTCAACCTAGGAGAACGAAACTTGGGCACCCAAGTTTGATTGGTGTACTGCTCATAACTTGATAGTATCATGAAGGTCGGAAGAAAAAATATATGTTGTAATTTCAGGAGACTGTAGTTTTTTGGCAGCCTAACAATGCCTTTCATTTAATGAGTTATGCTCCAGGCTCTGCTTAAGCCTACATCAAGAGGAAACAAACCTTAGAGATACAACATAGAACTACTGTATTGTGTCAAGTTTCAAGAAGCTAGCACAAACCGTGTTGATTTAGAATTCGTACTGCATTTGTCAATATAGGAGAAAACAGAGTGAAACCTAAACATTCAAACTGTTCCTGGAAACGAATGCTTCAATCTAGGAGAACTAAACTTGGGCATCCAAGTGGGATTGGTTTACTGATCATTACGTGAATGTATCATGAAGATTGGATGAAAATATATATGTTGTGATTTCATTAGACTCTAGTGTTTAGAAGTTTGGCAACCCCTTTCCATATAAGTGTTATTCGCAGTCCCTGCATTAGGCTACATCAAGAGGAAACAAACCTTAGAGATTGAACGTAGAGCTACTGTATTGTGTCAAGTTTCAAGAAGCTAGCACAAACTGTGTTTGATTTAGAGATCGAACTGCATCTGTCATTATAGGAGAAAACAGAGTGAAACATAAAAATTCAAACTGTTACTGCAAACGAATGCTTCAACTTAGGAGAACTAAACTTGGGCATCCAAGTTGGATTGGTGTACTGCTCATTACTTGAAAGTATCATGAAGGTCGGAAGAAAAAATATATGTTGTGATTTCAGGAGACTGTAGTTTTTTGGCAGCCTAACAACACCTTTAATTGAATGAGTTATTCTCCAGTCTCTGCTTAAGGCTACATCCATAGGAAACAAACCTTAAAGATAAAACTTAGAACTACTCTATTGTGTCAAGTTTCAAGAAGCTAGCACAAACCGTGTTGATTTAGATTTCGAACTGCATCTGTCAATATAGGAGAAAACAGAGTGAAACCTAAAAATTCAAACTGTTACTGCAAACGAATGCTTCAACCTAGAAGAACGAAACTAGGGCATCCAAGTTTGATTGGTGTACTGCTCATTACTTGAAAGTATCATGAAGGTCGGAAGGAAAAATATATGTTTTGATTTCAGGAGACTGTAGTTTTTTGGCAGCCTAACAACGCCTTTCATTGAATGAGTTATTCTCCAGTCTCTGCTTAAGGCTACATCCATAGGAAACAAACCTTAAAGATAAAACTTAGAACTACTCTATTGTGTCAAGTTTCAAGAAGCTAGCACAATCCGTGTTGATTTAGAGTTCGTACTGCATCTGTCAATATAGGAGAAAACAGAGTGAAACCTAAAAATTCAAACTGTTCCTGGAAACAAATGCTTCAATCTAGGAGAACTAAACTTGGGCATCCAAGTGGGATTGTTGTACTGCTCATTACTTGAAAGTATCATGAATGTCGGAAGAAAAAATATATGTTGTGATTTCAGGAGACTGTAGTTTTTTGGCAGCCTAACAACGCCTTTCAATGAATGAGTTATTCTCCAGTCTCTGCTTGAGGCTACATCAAGAGGAAACAAACCTTAGAGATAGAACTTAGAACTACTTTATTGTGTCAAGTTTCAAGAAGCTAGCACAAACCGTGTTGATTTAGAGTTCGAACTGCATCTGTCAATATAGGAGAAAACAGAGTGAAACCTAAAAATTCAAACTGTTACTGCAAACGAATGCTTCAACCTAGAAGAACGAAACTAGGGCATCCAAGTTTGATTGGTGTACTGTTCATTACTTGAAAGTATCATGAAGGTCGAAAGAAAAAATATATGTTGTGATTTCAGGAGACTGTAGTTTTTTGGCAGCCTAACAACGCCTTTCATTGAATGAGTTATTCTCCAGTCTCTGCTTAAGGCTACATCAAGAGGAAACAAACCTTAGAGATACAACGTAGGACTACTGTTTTTGTCAAGTTTCAAGAAGCTAGCACAAACCGTGTTTGATTTAGAGATCGAACTGCATCTGTCAATATAAAAGAACAGAGTGAACCCTAAACATTCAAACCGTTCCTGGAAACGAATGCTTCAATCTAGGAGAACTAAACTTGGGCATCCAAGTGGGATTGGTGTACTGATCATTACGTGAATGTATCATGAAGATTGGATGAAAAAAGATATGTTGAGATTTCAGGAGACTCTAGTGTTTGGAAGTTTGGCAACCCCTTTCCATATAAGTGTTATTCGCAGTCCCTGCATTAGGCTACATCAAGAGGAAACAAAACTTAGAGATAGAACGTAGAACTACTTTATTGTGTCAAGTTTCAAGAAGCTAGCACAAACCGTGTTGATTTAGAGTTCGTACTGCATCTGTCAATATAGGAGAAAACAGAGTGAAACCTAAAAATTCAAACTGTTCCTGGAAACGAATGCTTCAATCTAGGAGAACTAAACTTGGGTATCCAAGTGGGATTAGTGTACTGATCATTACGTGAATGTATCATGAAGATTGGATGAAAAAATATATGTTGAGAATTCAGGACACTCTATTGTTTGGAAGTTTGGCAACCCCTTTCCATATAAGTGTTATTCGCAGTCCCTGCATTAGGCTACATCAAGAGGAAACAAAACTTAGAGATAGAACGTAGAACTACTGTATTGTGTCAAGTTTCAAGAAGCTAGCACAAACTGTGTTTGATTTAGAGTTCGAACTGCATCTGTCAATATAGGAGAAAACAGAGTGAAACCTAAAAATTCAAACTGTTACTGCAAACGAATGCTTCAACCTAGGAGAACGAAACTTTTCATCCAAGTTTGATTGGTGTACTGCTCATTACTTAAAATATCATGAAGGTCGGAAGAAAAAATATATGTTTTGATTTCAGGAGACTGTAGTTTTTTGGCAGCCTAACAATCCCTTTCATTGAATGAGTTATTCTCCAGTCTCTGCTTAAGGCTACATAAAGAGGAAACAAACCTTAGAGATAGAACGTAGAACTACTCTATTGTGTCAAGTTTCAAGAAGCTAGCACAAACCGTGTTGATTTAGAGTTCGAACTGCATCTGTCAATATAGGAGAAAACAGAGTGAAACCTAAAAATTCAAACTGTTCCTGGAAACGAATGCTTCAATCTAGGAGAACTAAACTTGGGCATCCAAGTGGGATTGGTGTACTGCTCATTACTTGAAAGTATCATGAAGGTCGGAAGAAATAATATATGATTTGATTTCAGGAGACTGTAGTTTTTTGGCAGCCTAACAACGCATTTCAATGAATGAGTTATTCTCCAGTCTCTGCTTAAGGCTACATCAAGAGGAAACAAAACTTAGAGATAGAACGTAGAACTACTGTATTGTGTCAAGTTTCAAGAAGCTAGCACAAACCGTGTTGATTTAGAGTTCGAACTGCATCTGTCAATATAGGAGAAAACAGAGTGAAACCTAAAAATTCAAACTGTTACTGCAAAGGAATGCTTCAACCTAGAAGAACGAAAATAGGGCATCCAAGTTTGATTGGTGCACTGCTCATTACTTGAAAGTATCATGAAGGTCGGAAGAAAAAATATATGTTGAGATTACAGGAGACTGTAGTTTTTTGGCAACCTAACAACACATTTCATTGAATGAGTTATTCGCCAGTCTTTGCTTAAGGCTACATCAAGAGGAAAAAAATCTTAGAGATAGAAAGTAGAACTACTGTATTGTGTCAAGTTTCAAGAAGCTTGCACAAACCGTGTTGATTTAGAGTTCGAACTCCATCTGTCAATATAGGAGAAAACAGAGTGAAACCTAAAAATTCAAACAGTTCCTGGAAATGAATGCTTCAATCTAGGAGAACTAAACTTGGGCATCCAAGTGGGATTGCTGTACTGATCATTACGTGAATGTATCATGAAGATTGGATAAAAAAATATATGTTGAGATTTCAGGAGACTCTAGTGTTGGAAGTTTGGCAAACCCTTTCCATATAAGTGTTATACGCAATCCCTGCATTAGGCTACATCAAGAGGAAACAAAACTTAGAGATAGAACGTAGAACTACTGTATTGTGTCAAGTTTCAAGAAGCTAGCACAAACTGTGATTGATTTAGAGTTCGAACTGCATCTGTCAATATAGGAGAAAACACAGTGAAACCTAAAAATTCAAACTGTTACTGCAAACGAATGCTTCAACCTAGGAGAACGAAACTTGGGCATCCAATTTTGATTGGTGTACTGCTCATTACTTGAAAGTATCATGAAGGTCGGAAGAAAATATACATGTTGTGATTTCAGGAGACTGTAGTTTTTTGGCAGACTAACAATGCCTTTCATTGAATGAGTTATTCTCCAGTCTCTGCTTAAGGCTACATCAAGACGAAACAAACCTTAGAGATAGAACGTAGAACTACTGTATTGTGTCAAGTTTCAAGAAGCTAGCACAAACCGTGTTGATTTAGAGTTCGAACTGCATCTGTCAATATAGGAGAAAACAGAGTGAAACCTAAAAATTCAAACTGTTCCTGGAAACGAATGCTTCAATCTAGGAGAACTAAACTTGGGCATCCAAGTGGGATTGGTGTACTGATCATTACGTGAATGTATCATGAAGATTGGATTAGAAAATATATGTTGAGATTTCAGGAGACTCTAGTGTTTGGAAGTTTGGCAACCCCTTTCCATATAAGTGTTATTCGCAGTCCCTGCATTAGGCTACATCAAGAGGAAACAAAACTTAGAGATAGAACGTAGAACTACTGTATTGTGTCAAGTTTCAAGAAGCTAGCACAAACTGTGTTTGATTTAGAGATCGAACTTCATCTGTCAATATAGGAGAAAACAGAGTGAACCCTAAAAATTCAAACTGTTAATGCAAACGAATGCTTCAACCTAGGAGAACGAATCTTTTGCAACCAAGTTTGATTGGTGTACTGCTCATTACTTGAAAGTATCATGAAGGTCGGAAGAAAAAATATATGTTGTGATTTCAGGAGACTGTAGTTTTTTGGCAGCCTAACAACGCCTTTCATTGAATGAGTTATTCTCGAGTCTCTGCTTAAGGCTACATCAAGAGGAAACAAACCTTAGAGATACAACGTAGGACTACTGTATTTTGTCAAGTTTCAAGAAGCTAGCACAAACCGTGTTTGATTTAGAGTTCGAACTGCATCTGTCAATATAGGGAACAGAGTGAAACCTAAAAATTCAAACTGTTCCTGGAAACGAATGCTTCAATCTAGGAGAAGTAAACTTGGGCATCCAAGTGGGGTTGGTGTAATGATCATTACGTGAATGTATCATGAAGATTGGATGAAAAAATATATGTTGAGATTTCAGGAGACTCTAGTGTTTGGACGTTTGGCAACCCTTTTCCATATAAGTGTTATTCGCAGTCCCTGCATTAGGCTACATCAAGAGGAAACAAAACTTAGAGATAGAACGTAGAACTACTGTATTGTGTCAAGTTTCAAGAAGCTAGCACAAACTGTGTTTGATTTAGAGTTCGAACTGCATCTGTCAATAAAGGGAAAACAGAGTGAAACCTAAAAATTCAACTGTTACTGCAAACGAATGCTTCAAACTAGGAGAACCAAACTTGGGCATCCAAGTTTGATTGGTGTACTGCTCATTATTTGAAAGTATCATGAAGGTCGGAAGAAAAAATATCTGTTGAGATTACAAGAGACTGTAGTTTTTTGCCAACCTAACAACGCCTTTCATTGAATGAGTTATTCACCAGTCTTTGCTTAAGACTACATCAAGAGGAAACCAACCTTAGAGATAGAACGTAGAACTACTGTATTGTGTCAAGTTTCAAGAAGCTAGCAGAAACCGTGTTGATTTAGATTTTGAACTGCATCTGTCAATATAGGAGAAAACAGAGTAAAACCTAAAAATTCAAACTGTTACTGCAAACGAATGCTTCAACCTAGAATAACGAAACTAGGGCATTAAAGTTTGATTGGTGTACTGCTCATTACTTGAAAGTATCATGAAGGTCGGAAGAAAAAATATATGTTGTGATTTCAGGAGACTGTAGTTTTTTGGCAACCTAACAACGCATTTCATTGAATGAGTTATTCGCCAGTGTTTGCTTAAGGCTACATCAAGAGGAAACAAACCTTAGAGATAGAACGTAGAACTACTGTATTGTGTCAAGTTTCAAGAAGCAAGCACAAACCGTGTTGATTTAGAGTTCGAACTGCATCTGTCAATATAGGAGAAAACAGAGTGAAACCTAAAAATTCAAACTGTTCCTGGAAACGAATGCTTCAATCTAGGAGACCTAAACTTGGGCATGCAAGTGGGATTGGTGCACTGATCATTACGTGAATTTATCATGAAGATTGGATGAGAAAATATATGTTGAGATTTCAGGAGACTCTAGTGTTTGGAAGTTTGGCAACCCCTTTCCATATAAGTGTTATTCGCAGTCCCTGCTTTAGGCTACATCAAGAGGAAACAAAACTTAGAGATAGAAGGTAGAACTACTGTATTGTGTCAAGTTTCAAGAAGCTAGCACAAACTGTGTTTGATTTAGAGATCGAACTGCATCTGTCAATATAGGAGAAAACAGAGTGAAACCTAAAAATTCAAACTGTTACTGCAAACGAATGCTTCAACCTAGGAGAACGAAACTTGGGCATCCACGTTTGATTGGTGTACCTCTAATTACTTGAATGTATCATGAAGGTCGGAAGAAAAAATATACGTTGTGATTTCAGGAGACTGTAGTTTTTTGGCAGCCTAACAACGCCTTTCATTGAATGAGTTAGTCTCCAGTCTCTGCTTAAGGATACATCAGGAGGAAAGAAACCTTACAGATAGAACGTAGAACTACTGTATTGTGTCAAGTTTCAAGAAGCTAGCACAAACCGTGTTGATTTAGAGTTCAAACTGCATCTGTCAATATAGGAGAAAACAGAGTGAAACCTAAAAATTCAAACTGTTACTGCAAACGATTGCTTCAACCTAGAAGAACGAAACTAGGGCATCCAAGTTTGATTGGTGTACTGCTCATTACTTGAGCGTATCATGAAGGTCGGAAGAAAAAATATATGTTGAGATTACAGGAGACTGTAGTTTTTTGGCAACCTAACAACGCATTTCATTGAATGAGTTATTCGCCAGTATTTGCTTAAGGCTACATCAAGAGGAAACAAACCTTAGAGATAGAACGTAGAACTACTGTATTGTGTCAAGTTTCAAGAAGCTAGCACAAACCCTGTTGATTTAGAGTTCGAACTGCATTTGTCAATATAGGAGAAAACAGAGTGAAACCTAAAAATTCAAACTGTTCCTGGAAACGAATGCTTCAATCTAGGAGAACTAAATTTATGCATCCAAGTGGGATTGGTGTACTGATCATTACGTGAGTGTATCATGAAGACTGGATGAAAAAATATATGTTGAGATTTCAGGAGACTCTAGTGTTTGGAAGTTTGGCAACCCCCTCCATATAAGTGTTATTTGCAGTCCCTGCATTAGGCTACATCAAGAGGAAACAAAACTTAGAGATAGAAGGTAGAACTACTGTATTGTGTCAAGTTTCAAGAAGCTAGCACAAACTGTGTTTGATTTAGAGATCGAACTGCATCTGTCAATATAGGAGAAAACAGAGTGAAACCTAAAAATTCAAACTGTTACTGCAAACGAATGCTTCAACCTAGGAGAACGAACTTGGGCATCCAAGTTGGTTGGTGTACTGCTCATTACTTGAAAGTATCATGAAGGTCGGAAGAAAAAATATATGTTGTGATTTCAGGAGACAGTAGTTTTTGGCAGCCTAACAATGCCTTTGATTGAATGAGTTATTCTCCAGTCTCTACTTAAGACTACATCAAGACGAAACAAACCTTAGAGACAGAACGTAGAACTACTGTATTGTGTCAAGATTCAAGAGGCTAGCAGAAAACCGTGTTTGATTTAGAGTTCGATCTGCATCTGTCAATATAGGAGAAAACAGAGTGAAACCTAAAATTTCAAACTGTTACTGCAAACGAATGCTTTAACCTAGGAGAACAAACTTGGGCATCCAAGTTTGATTGTTGTACTGCTCGTTACTTGAAAGTATCATGAAGTTCGGAAGAAAAAATATATGTTGTGATTTCAGGAGACTGTAGTTTTTTGGCAGCCTAACAACGCGTTTCATTGATTGAGTTATTCTCCAGTCTCTGCTTAAGTCTACATCAAGACCAAACAAACCTTAGAGATAGAACGTAGAACTACTGTATTGTGTCAAGTTTCAAGAAGCTAGCACAAAACCGTGTTGATTTAGAGTTCGAACTGCATCTGTCAATATAGGAGAAAACAGAGTGAAACCTAAAAATTCAAAACTGTTACTGCAAACGAATGCTTCAACCTAGAAGAACGAAACTAGGGCATCCAAGTTTGATTGGTGTACTGCTCATTACTTGAAAGTATCATGAAGGTCGGAAGAAAAAATATATGTTGAGATTACAGGAGACTGTAGTTTTTTGGCAACCTAACAACGCATTTCATTGAATGAGTTATTCGCCAGTGTTTGCTTAAGGCTACATCAAGAGGAAACAAACCTTAGAGATAGAACGTAGAACTACTGTATTGTGTCAAGTTTCAAGAAGCTAGCAGAAACCGTGTTTGATTTAGAGTTCGAACTGCATCTGTCAATATAGGAGAAAACAGAGTGAACCTAAAAATTCAAAACTGTTACTGCAAACGAATGCTTTAACCTGGGAGAACAAAAACTTGGGCATCCAAGTTTGATTGGTGTACTGCTCGTTACTTGAAAGTATCATGAAGTTCGGAAGAAAAAATATATGTTGTGATTTCAGGAGACTGTAGTTTTTGGCAGCCTAACAAAGCGTTTCATTGAATGAGTTATTCTCCAGTCTCTGCTTAAGTCTACATCAAGACCAAACAAACCTTATAGATAGAACGTAGAACTACTGTATTGTGTCAAGTTTCAAGAAGCTAGCACAAACCGTGTTGATTTAGAGTTCGAACTGCATCTGTCAATATAGGAGAAAACAGAGTGAAACCTAAAAATTCAAACTGTTACTGCAAACGAATGCTTCAACCTAGAAGAACGAAACTAGGGCATCCAAGTTTGATTGGTGTACTGCTCATTACGTGAAAAGTATCATTAAGGTCGGAAGAAAAAATATATGTTGAGATTACAGGAGACTGTAGTTTTTTGGCAACCTAACAATGCCTTTCATTGAATGAGTTATTCTCCAGTTTCTGCTTAAGGCTACGTGAAGAGGAAACAAACCTTAGAGATAGAACATAGAACTACTGTACTGTGTCAAGTTTCAAGAAGCTAGCACAAACCGTGTTGATTTAGAGTTCGTACTGCATCTGTCAATATAAGAGAAAAACAGAGTGAAACCTAAAAATGCAAAACTGTTCTGGAAACGAATGCTTCAATCTAGGAGAACTAAACTTGGGCATCCAAGTGGGATTGGTGTACTGATCATTACGTGAATGTATCATGAAGATTGGATGAAAAAATATATGTTGAGATTTCAGGAGACTCTAGTGTTTGGAAGTTTGGCAACCCCTTTCCATATAAGTGTTATTCACAGTCCCTGCATTAGGCTACATCAAGAGGAAACAAACCTTAGAGATAGAACATAGAACTACTGTACTGTGTCAAGTTTCCAGAAGCTAGCAGAAACGTGTTTGATTTAGAGTTCGAACTGCATCTGTCAGTATAGGAGAAAACAGAGTGAAACCTAAAAATTCAAACTGTTACTGCAAACGAATGCTTCAACCTAGGAGAACAAAACTTGGGCATCCAAGTTTGATTGGTGTACTGCTCATTACTTGAAAGTATCATGAAGGTCGGAAGAAAAAATATATGTTGTGATTTCAGGAGACTGTAGTTTTTTGGCAGCCTAACAACGCCTTTCATTGAATGAGTTATTCTCCAGGCTCTGCTTAAGGCTACATCAAGAGGAAACAAACTTAGAGATAGAACATAGAACTACTGTATTGTGTCAAGTTTCAAGAAGCTAACACAAACCGTGTTGATTTAGAGTTCGAACTGCATCTGTCAATATAGGAGAAAACAGAGTGAAACCTAAAAATTCAAACTGTTCCTGCAAACGAATGCTTCAGTCTAGGAGTACTAAAATTGGGCATCCAAGTGGGATTGCTGTACTGATCATTACTTGAATGTATCATGAAGATTGGATGAAAAAATATATGTTGAGATTTCAGGAGACTCTAGTGTTTTGAAATTTGGCAAACCCTTTCCATATAAGTGTTATTCGCAGTCCCTGCATTAGTCTACATCAAGAGGAAACAAAACTTAGAGATAGAACGTAGAACTACTGTATTTTGTCAAGTTTCAAGAAGCTAGCACAAACAGTGTTTGATTTAGAGTTCGAACTGCATCTGTCAATATACGAGAAAACAGAGTGAAACCTAAAAATTCAAACTGTTACTGCAAACGAATGCTTCAACCTAGGAGAACGAAACTTGGGCATCCAAATTTGATTGGTGTACTGCTCATTACTTGAAAGTATCATGAAGGTCGGAAGAAAAAATATATGTTGTGATTTCAGGAGACTGTAGATTTTTGGCAACCTAACAACACCTTTCATTCAATGAGTTATTCACCAGTCTTTGCTTAAGGCTACATCAAGAGGAAAAAAACCTTAGAGATAGAACGTAGAACTAGTGTATTGTGTCAAGTTTCAAGAAGCTAGCACAAAACCTTGTTGATTTAGAGTTCGAACTGCATCTGTCAATAAGGATAAAACAGATTGAAACCTAAAAATTCAAACTGTTACTGCAAACGAATGCTTGAACCTAGAAGAACAAAACTTGGGCATCCAAGTTTGATTGGTGTACTGCTCATTACTTGAAAATATCATGAAGTTCGGAAGAAAAAATATATGTTGTGATTTCAGGAGACTGTAGTTTTTTGGCAGCCTAACAACGCGTTTCATTGAATGAGTTATTCTCAAGTCTGTGCTTAAGTCTACATCAAGACCAAACAAACCTTAGAGATAGAACGTAGAACTACTGTATTGTGTCAAGTTTCAAGAAGATAGCACACACCGTGTTTGATTTAGAGTTCGAACTGCATCTGTCAATATAGGAGAAAACAGAGTGAAACCTAAAAATTCAAACTGTTACTGCAAATGAATGCTTCAACCAAGGAGAACCAAACTTGGGCATCCAATTTTGTTGGTGTACTGCTCATTATTTGAAAGTATCATGAAGGTCGGAAGAAAAAATATATTTTGTGATTTCAGGAGACTGAAGTTTTTTGGCAGCCTAACAACGCCTTTCATTGAATGAGTTATTCTCCAGTCTCTGCTAAAGGCTACATCAAGACGAAACAAACCTTAGAGATAGAACGTAGAACTACTGTATTGTGTCAAGTTTCAAGAAGCTAGCAGAAACCGTGTTTGATTTAGAGTTCGAACTGCATCTGTCAATATAGGAGAAAACAGAGTGAATCCTAAAAATTCAAACTGTTACTGCAAACGAATGCTTTAACCTAGTAGAACAAAACTTGGGTATCCAAGTTTGATTGGTGTACTGCTCATTACTTGAACTATCATGAAGGTCGGAAAAAAAATATATGTTGAAATTACAGGAGACTGAAGTTTTTTGCCGACTAACAACGCCTTTCATTGAATGAGTTATTCACCAGCCTTTGCTAAAGGTTACATCAAGAGGAAACAAACCTTAGAGATAGAACGTAGAACTACCGTATTGTGTCAAGTTTCAAGAAGCTAGCACAAACCGTGTTGATTTAGAGTTCGAACTGCCTCTGTCAATATAGGAGAAAACAGAATGAAACCTAAAAATTCAAACTGTTTCTGCAAACGAATGCTTCAACCTAGGAGAACGAAACTTGGGCATCCAAGTTTGATTGGTGTACTGCTCATTACTTGAAAGTATCATGAAGGTCAGGAAGAAAAAATATATGTTGTGATTTCAGGAGACTGTAGTTTTTTGGCAGCCTAACAATGCCTTTCATTGAACGAGATATTCTCCAGTCTCTGCTTAAGGCTACATCAAGACGAAACAAACCTTAGAGATAGAACGTAGAACTACTGTATTGTGTCAAGTTTCAAGAAGCTAGCACAAAACCGTGTTTGATTTAGAGTTCGAACTGCATCTGTCAATATAGGAGAAAACAGAGTGAAACGTAAAAATTCAAACTGTTTCTGCAAACGAATGCTTCAACCTAGGAGAACGAAACTTGGGCATCCAAGCTTGATTGGTGTACTGCTCATTACTTGAAAGTATCATGAAGGTCGGATGAAAAATATATGTTGAGATTTCAGGAGACGGTAGATTTTTGGAAGCTTAACAACGCCTTTCATTGAAAGTGTTATTCGCCAGTCTCTGCTTAAGGCTACATCAAGAGGAAACAAACCTTATGTATAGAACGTAGAACTACTTTATTGTGTCAAGTTTCAAGAAGCTAGCACAAACCGTGTTTGATTTACAGTTCGAAATGCATCTGTCAATATAGGAGAAAACAGAGTGAAACGTAAAATTGAAACTGTTCCTGCAAACGAATGCTTCAATCTAGGAGAACTAAACTTGGGCATCCAAGTGGGATTGGTGTACTGATCATTACGTGAATGTATCATGAAGATTGGATGAAAAAATATATGTTGAGATTTCAGAAGACTCTATTGTTTGGAAGTTTGGCAACCCCTTCCATATAAGTGTTATTCGCAGTCCCTGCATTAGGCTACATCAAGAGGAAACAAAACTTAGAGATAGAACGTAGAAACTACTGTATTGTGTCAAGTTTTAAGAAGCTAGCACAAACTGTGTTTGATTTAGAGTTCGAACTGCATCTCTCAATATAGGAGAAACAAAGTGAAACCTAAAAATTCAAACTGTTACTGCAAACGAATGCTTCAACCTAGGAGAACGAAACTTGGGCATCCAAGTTTGATTGGTGAACTGCTCATTACTTGAAAGTATCATGAAGGTCGGAAGTAAAAATGTATGTTGTGATTTCAGGAGACTTTAGTTTTTTGGCAGCCTAACAACGCCTTTCATTGAATGAGTTATTCTCCAGTCTCTGCTTAAGGCTACATCAAGACGAAACAAACCTCAGAGATAGAACGTAGAGCTACAGTATTGTGTCAAGTTTCAAGAAGCTAGCAGAAACCGTGTTTGATTTAGAGTTGGAACTGCATCTGTCAATATAGGAAAAAACAGAGTGAAAAATAAAAATTCAAAACTGTTACTGCAAACGAATGCTTCAACCTAGGAGAACGAAACTTGGGCATCCAAGTTTTATTGGTGTACTGCTCATTACTTGAAAGTATCATGAAGGTCGGAAGAAAAAATATATGTTGTGATTTCAGGAGACTGTAGTTTTTTGGCAGCCTAACAACGCCTTTCATTGAATGAGTTATTCTCCAGGTTCTGCTTAAGGCTACATCAAGACGAAATAAACCTTAGAGATAGAACGTAGAGCTACTGTATTGTGTCAAGTTTCAAGAAGCTAGCACAAACCGTGTTTGATTTAGAGTTCGAACTGCATCTGTCAATATAGGAGAAAACAGAGTGAACCTAAAAATTCAAGTTGTTACTGCAAACGGATGCTTCAACCTAGGTGAACAAAACTAGGGCATCCAATTTTGATTGGTGTACTGCTCATTACTTGAAAGTATCCTGAAGGTAGGAAAAAAAAAATATATGTTGAGACACAGGAGATTGTATTTTTTTGCCAACCTAACAACGCATTTCATTGAATGAGTTATTCACCAGTCTTTGCTTAAGACTACATCAAGAGGAAACAAACTTAGAGATAGAACGTAGAACTACTGTATTGTGTCAAGTTTCCTGAAGCTAGCACAAACCATGTTGATTTAGAGTTCGAACTGCATCTGTCAATATAGGAGAAAACAGAGTGAAACCTAAAAATTCAAAACTGTTACTGCAAACGAATGCTTCAACCTAGAAGAACGAAATAGGGCATCCAAGTTTGATTGGTGTACTGCTCATTACTTGAAAGTATCATGAAGTTCGGAAAAAAAAATATATGTTGAGATTACAGGGAGACTGTAGTTTTTTGGCAACAAACAACGCATTTCATTGAATGAGTTATTCGCCAGTCTCCTCTTAAGGCTACATCAAGAGGAAACAAACCTTAGAGATAGAACGTAGAACTACTGTATTGTGTCAAGTTTCAAGAAGCTAGCACAAACAGTGTTGATTTAGAGTTCGAACTGCATCTGTCAATATAGGAGAAAACGGAGTGAAACCTAAAAATTCAAACTGTTCCAGGAACCGAATGCTTCAATCTAAGAGAACTAAACTTGGGCATCCAAGTTGGATTGGTGTACTGATCATTACGTGAATGTATCATGAAGATTGGATGGAAAAATATATGTTGAGATTTCAGGAGACTTTAGTGTTTGGAAGTATGGCAACCCTTTCCATATAAGTGTTATTCGCAGTCCCTGCATTAGGCTACATCAAGAGGAAACAAAACTTAGAGATAGAACGTAGAACTACTGTATTGTGTCAAGTTTCAAGAAGCTAGCACAAACCGTGTTGATTTAGAGTTCGAACTGCATCTGTCAATATAGGAGAAAACAGAGTGAATCCTAAAAATTCAAACTGTTACTGCAAACGAATGCTTCAACCTAGAAGAACGAACTAGGGCATCCATGTTTGATTGGTGTACTGCTCATTACTTGAAAGTATCATGAAGGGTGGAAGAAAAAATATATGTTGTGATTTCAGGAGACTGTAGTTTTTTCAGCCTAACAACGCCTTTCATTGAATGAGTTATTCTCCAGTCTCTGCTTAAGCCTACATCAAGAGAAAACAAACCTTAGAGATAGAACGTAGAACTACTGTACTGTGTCAAGTTTCAAGAAAGCTAGCACAAAACCGTGTTGATTTAGAGTTCGAACTGCATCTGTCAATATAGGAGAAACAGAGTGAAACCTAAAAATTCAAACTGTTACTTCAAACGAATGCTTCAACCTAGAAAAACGAAACTAGGTCATCCAAGTTTGATTGGTGTACTGCTCATTACTTGAAAGTATCATGAAGGTCGGAAGAAAAAATATATGTTGAGATTTCAGGAGACTCTAGTGTTTGGATGTTTGGCAACCCCTTTCCATATAAGTGTTATTCGCACTCCCTGCATTAGGCTACATCAAGAGGAAAGAAAACTTAGAGATAGAACGTAGAAATACTGTATTGTGTCAAGTTTCAAGAAGCTAGCACAAACCGTGTTGATTTAGGGTTCGAACTGCATCTGTCAATTTAGGAGAAAACAGAGTGAAACCTAAAAGTTCAAACTGTTACTGCAAACGAATGCTTCAACCTAGGAGAACGAAACTTGGGCATCCAAGTTTGATTGGTGTACTGCTCATTACGTGAAAGTATCATGAAGGTCGGAAGAAAAAATATATTTTGTGATTTCAGGCACACTGTAGTTTTTTGGCAGCCTAACAATGCCTTTCATTGAATGAGTTATTCTCCAGTCTCTGCTTAAGGCTACATCAAGACGAACAAAACCTTAGAGACAGAACGTAGAACTACTGTATTGTGTCAAGTTTCAAGAAGCTAGCACAAACCGTGTTTGATTTAGAGTTCAAACAGCATCTGTCAATATAGGAGAAACAGAGTGAAACCTAAAAATTCAAACTGTTACTGCAAACGAATGCTTCAACCTAGGAGAACAAAACTTGGGTATCCAAGTTTGATTGGTGTACTGCTCATTACTTGAAAATATCATGAAGGTCGGAAGAAAAATACATGTTGAGATTACAGGAGACTGTAGTTTTTGCCAACCTAACAAAGCCTTTCATTGAATGAGTTATTCACCAGTCTTTGCTTAAGACTACATCAAGAGGAAACAAACCTTAGAGATAGAACGTAGAAATACTGTATTGTGTCAAGTTTCAAGAAGCTAGCCCAAACCGTGTTGATTTAGAGTTCCAACTGCATCTTTCAATATAGGAGAAAACAGAGTGAAACCTAAAAATTCAAAACTGTTCCTGGAAACGAATGCTTCAATCTAAGAGAACTAAACTTGGGCATCCAAGTGGGATTGGTGTACTGATCATTACGTGAAAGTATCATGAAGATTGGATGAAAAAATATATGTTGAGATTTCAAGAGACTCTAGTGTTTGGAAGTTTGACAACCTCTTTCCATACAAGTGATATTCGCAGTCCCTGCATTAGGCTACATCAAGAGGAAACAAACCATAGAGATAGAACGTAGAACTACTATATTGTGTCAAGTTTCAAGAAGCTAGCACAAACTGTGTTTGATTTAGAGATCGAAATGCATCTGTTACTATAGGAGAAAACAGAGTGAAACCTAAAAATTCAAACTGTTACTGCAAACGAATGCTTCACCTAGGATAACGAAACTTGGGCATCCAAGTTTGATTGGTCTACTGCTCATTACTTGAAAGTATCATGAAGGTCGGAAGAAAAAATATATGTTGTGATTTCAGGAGACTGTAGTTTTTTTCAGCCTAACAACGCCTTTCATTGAATGAGTTATTCTCCAGTCTCTGCTTAAGCCTACATCAAGAGAAAACAAACCTTAGAGATAGAACGTAGAACTGCTGTATTGTGTCAAGGTTCAAGAAGCTAGCACAAACCGTGTTGATTTAGAGTTCGTACTACATCTCTCAATATAAAAGAAAACAGAGTGAAACCTAAAAATTCAAACTGTTCCTGGAAATGAATGCTTCAATTTGGAGAACTAAACTTGGGCATCCAAGTGGGATTGGTGTACTGCTCATTACTTGAAAGTATCATGAAGGTCGGAAGAAAAAATATATGTTGTGATTTCAGGAGACTGTAGTTTTTGGCAGCCTAACCATGCCTTTCATTGAATGAGTTATTCTCCAGTCTCTGCTTAAGGCTACATCAAGACGAAACAAACCTTAGAGATAGAAGTAGAACTACTGTATTGTGTCAAGTTTCAAGAAGCTAGCAGAAACCGTGTTTGATTTAGAGTTCGAACTGCATCTGTCAATATAGTTGAAAAAAGAGTGAAACCTAAAAATTCAAAATGTTACTGCAAACGAATGCTTCAACCTAGGAGAACGAAACATGGGCATCCAAGTTTGATTGGTGTACTGCTCATTACTTGAAAGTATCATGAAGGTCGGAAGAAAAAATATATGTTGTGATTTCAGGAGACTGTAGTTTTTTGGCAGCCTAACAACGCCTTTCATTGAATAAGTTATTCTCCAGTCTCTGCTTAAGGCTACATCAAGACGAAACAACCTTAGAGATAGAACATAGAACTACTGTATTGTGTCAAGTTTCAAGAATCTAGCACAAACCGTGTTGATTTAGAGTTCGAACTGCATCTGTCAATATAGGAGAAAACAGAGTGAAACTAAAATTTCAAAACTGTTACTGCAAACGAATGCTTCAACCTAGGAGAACAAAACTTGGGCATCCAAGTTTGATTGGTGTACTGCTCATTACTTGAAAGTATCATGAAGGTGGGAAGAAAAAATATATGTTGAGATTACAGGAGACTGTAGTTTTTTGGCAACCTAACAACAGTTCCTGTAATCTCAACATATATTTTTTCTTCCCACCTTCATGATACTTTCAAGTAATGAGCAGTACACCAAATCAAACTTGGATGCCCAAGTTTTGTTCTCCTAGGTTGAAGCATTCGTTTGCAGTAACAGTTTGAAATTTTAGGTTTTCACTCTGTTTTCTCCTATATTGACAGATGCAGTTCGAACTCTAAATCAACACGGTTTGTGCTAGATTCTTGAAACTTGACACAATACAGTAGTTCTATGTTCTATCTCTAAGGTTTGTTTCGTCTTGATGTAGCCTTAAGCAGAGACTGGAGAATAACTTATTCAATGAAAGGCGTTGTTAGGCTGCCAAAAACTACAGTCTCCTGAAATCACAACATATATTTTTTCTTCCGACCTTCATGATACTTTCAAGTAATGAGCAGTACACCAATCAAACTTGGATGCCCATGTTTCGTTCTCCTAGGTTGAAGCATTCGTTTGCAGTAACAGTTTGAATTTTTAGGTTTCACTCTTTTTTCAACTATATTGACAGATGCAGTTCGAACTCTAAATCAAAACACGGTTTCTGCTAGCTTCTTGAAACTTGACACAATACAGTAGTTCTACGTTCTATCTCTAAGGTTTGTTTCGTCTTGATGTAGCCTTAAGCAGAGACTGGAGAATAACTCATTCAATGAAAGGCATGGTTAGGCTGCCAAAAACTACAGTCTCCTGAAATCACAACATATATTTTTTCTTCCGACCTTCATGATACTTTCAAGTAATGAGCAGTACACCAATCCCACTTGGATGCCCAAGTTTAGTTCTCCAAATTGAAGCATTCATTTCCAGGAACAGTTTGATTTTTAGGTTTCACTCTGTTTTCTTTTATATTGAGAGATGTAGTACGAACTCTAAATCAACACGGTTTGTGCTAGCTTCTTGAACCTTGACACAATACAGCAGTTCTACGTTCTATCTCTAAGGTTTGTTTTCTCTTGATGTAGGCTTAAGCAGAGACTGGAGAATAACTCATTCAATGAAAGGCGTTGTTAGGCTGAAAAAAACTACAGTCTCCTGAAATCACAACATATATTTTTTCTTCCGACCTTCATGATACTTTCAAGTAATGAGCAGTAGACCAATCAAACTTGGATGCCCAAGTTTCGTTATCCTAGGTTGAAGCATTCGTTTGCAGTAACAGTTTGAATTTTTAGGTTTCACTCTGTTTTCTCCTATAGTAACAGATGCATTTCGATCTCTAAATCAAACACAGTTTGTGCTAGCTTCTTGAAACTTGACACAATATAGTAGTTCTACGTTCTATCTCTATGGTTTGTTTCCTCTTGATGTAGCTAATGCAGGGACTGCGAATATCACTTGTATGGAAAGAGGTTGTCAAACTTCCAAACACTAGAGTCTCTTGAAATCTCAACATATATTTTTTCATCCAATCTTCATGATACTTTCACGTAATGATCAGTACACCAATCCCACTTGGATGCCCAAGTTTAGTTCTCTTAGATTGAAGCATTCGTTTCCAGGAACAGTTTGAATTTTTAGGTTTCACTCTGTTTTCTCCTATATTGAAAGATGCAGTTGGAACTCTAAATCAACACGGTTTGGGCTAGCTTCTTGAAACTTGACACAATACAGTATTTCTACGTTCTATCTCTAAGGTTTGTTTCTCTTGATGTAGTCTTAAGCAAAGACTGGTGAATAACTCATTCAATGAAAGGCGTTGTTAGGTTGGCAAAAAACTACAGTCTCCTGTAATCTCAACATGTATTTTTTCTTCCGACCTTCATGATATTTTCAAGTAATGAGCAGTACACCAATCAAACTTGGATACCCAAGTTTTGTTCTCCTAGGTTGAAGCATTCGTTTGCAGTAACAGTTTGAATTTTTAGTTTCACTCTGTTTTCTCCTATATTGACAGATGCTGTTTGAACTCTAAATCAAACACGGTTTGTGCTAGCTTCTTGAAACTTGACACAATACAGTAGTTCTACGTTCTGTCTCTAAGGTTTGTTTCGTCTTGATGTAGCCTTAAGCAGAGACTGGAGAATAACTCATTCAATGAAAGGCATTGTTAGGCTGCCAAAAAACTACAGTGTCCTGAAATCACAAAATATATATTTTTCTTCCGACCTTCATGATACTTTCACGTAATGAGCAGTACACCAATCAAACTTGGATGCCCAAGTTTCGTTCTCCTAGGTTGAAGCATTCGTTTGCAGTAACAGTTTGAACTTTTAGGTTTCACTCTGTTTTCTCCTAAATTGACAGATGCAGTTCGAACCCTAAATCAACACGGTTTGTGCTAGCTTCTTGAAACTTGACACAATACAGTATTTCTACGTTCTATCTCTAAGTTTCTTTCCTCTTGATGTAGCCTAATGCAGGGAGTGCGAATAACACTTATATGGAAAGGGGTTGCCAAACATCCAAACACTAGAGTCTCCTGAAAATCTCAACATATATTTTTTCTTCCGACCTTCATGATACTTTCAAGTAATGAGCAGTACACCAATCAAACTTGGATGACCTAGTTTCGTTTTTCTAGGTTGAAGCATTCGTTTGAAGTAACAGTTTGAATTTTTAGGTTTCACTCTGTTTTCTCCTATATTGACAGATGCAGTTCGAACTCTAAATCAACACGGTTTGTGCTAGCTTCTTGAAAACTTGACACAGTACAGTAGTTCTACGTTCTATCTCTAAGGTTTGTTTTCTCTTGATGTAGGCTTAAGCAGAGACTGGAGAATAAACTCATTCAATGAAAGGCGTTGTTAGGCTGAAAAAAACTACAGTCTCATGAAATCACAACATATATTTTTTCTTCCACCTTCATGATACTTTCAAGTAATGAGCAGTACACCAATCAAACATGGATGCCCTAGTTTCGTTCTTCTAGGTTGAAGCATTCGTTTGCAGTAACAGTTTGAATTTTTAGGATTCACTCTGTTTTCTCCTATATTGACAGATGCAGTTCGAACTCTAAATCAACACGGTTTGTGCTAGCTTCTTGAAACTTGACACAATACAGTAGTTCTACGTTCTATCTCTAAGTTTTGTTTCCTCTTGATGTAGCCTAATGCAGGGACTGCGAATAACACTTATATGGAAAGGGGTTGCCATACTTCCAAACACTAAAGTCTCCTGAAATCTCAACATATATTTTTCCATCCAATCTTCATGATACATTCACGTAATGATCAGTACACCAATCCAACTTGGATGCCCAAGTTTAGTTCTCTTAGATTGAAGCATTCGGTTCCTGGAACAGTTTGAATTTTTAGGTTTCACTCCGTTTTCTCCTATATTGACAGATGCAGTTCGAACTCTAAATCAACACTGTTTGTGCTAGCTTCTTGAAACTTGACACAATACAGTAGTTCTAGTTCTATCTCTAAAGGTTTGTTTCCTCTTGATGTAGCCTTAAGAGGAGACTGGCGAATAACTCATTCAATGAAATGCGTTGTTTGGTTGCCAAAAAACTACAGTCTCCTGTATTCTCAACATATATTTTTTTTTCCGAACTTCATGATACTTTCAAGTAATGAGCAGTACACCAATCAAACTTGGATGCCCTAGTTTCGTTCTTCTAGGTTGAAGCATTCGTTTGCAGTAACAGTTTGAATTTTTAGGTTTCACTCTGTTTTCTCCTATATTGACAGATGCAGTTCGAACTCTAAATCAACATGGTTTGTGCTAGCTTCAGGAAACTTGACACAATACAGTAGTTCTCAGTTCTATCTCTAAGGTTTGTTTCCTCTTGATGTAGTCTTAAGCAAAGACTGGTGAATAACTCATTCAATGAAATGCGTTGTTAGGTTGGCAAAAAAATACCATCTCCTGTGTCTCAACATATATTTTTTTTTCTACCTTCAGGATACTTTCAAGTAATGAGCAGTACACCAATCAAAAATTGGATGCCCTAGTTTTGTTCACCTAGGTTGAAGCATCCGTTTGCAGTAACAACTTGAATTTTTAGGTTCACTCTGTTTTCTCCTATATTGACAGATGCAGTTCGAACTCTAAATCAAACACGGTTTGTGCTAGCTTCTTGAAACTTGACACAATACAGTAGCTCTACGTTCTATCTCTAAGGTTTATTTCGTCTTGATGTAGCCTTAAGCAGAACCTGGAGAATAACTCATTCAATGAAAGGCGTTGTTAGGCTGCCAAAAAATACAGTCTCCTGAAATCACAACATATATTTTTCTTCCGACCTTCATGTTACTTTCAAGTAATGAGCAGTACACCAATAAAACTTGGATGCCCAAGTTTCGTTCTCCTAGGTTGAAGCATTCGTTTGCAGTAACAGTTTGAATTTTTATTTTTCACTCTGTTTTTTCCTATATTGACAGATGCAGTTCCAACTCTAAATCAAACACGGTTTCTGCTAGCTTCTTGAAACTTGACACAATACTGTAGCTCTACGTTCTATCTCTGAGGTTTGTTTCGTCTTGATGTAGCCTTAAGCAGAGACTGGAGAATAAACTCATTCAATGAAAGGCGTTGTTAGGCTGCCAAAAAACTAAAGTCTCCTGAAATCACAACATACATTTTTACTTCCGACCTTCATGATACTTTCAAGTAATGAGCAGTTCACCAATCAAACTTGGATGCCCAAGTTTCGTTCTCCTAGGTTGAAGCATTCGTTTGCAGTAACAGTTTGAATTTTTAGGTTTCACTTTGTTTTCTCCTATATTGAGAGATGCAGTTCGAACTCTAAATCAAACACAGTTTGTGCTAGCTTCTTAAAACTTGACACAATACAGTAGTTCTACGTTCTATCTCTAAGTTTTGTTTCCTCTTGATGTAGCCTAATGCAGGGACTGCGAATAACACTTATATGGAAGGGGTTGCCAAACTTCCAAAACAATAGAGTCTTCTGAAATCTCAACATATATTTTTTCATCCAATCTTCATGATACATTCACGTAATGATCAGTACACCAATCCCACTTGGATGCCCAAGTTTAGTTCTCCTAGATTGAAGCATTCGTTTGCAGGAACAGTTTCAATTTTTACGTTTCACTTGTTTTCTCCTATATTGACAGATGCATTTCGAACTGTAAATCAAACACGGTTTGTGCTAGCTTCTTGAAACTTGACACAATAAAGTAGTTCTACGTTCTATACATAAGGTTTGTTTCCTCTTGATGTAGCCTTAAGCAGAGACTGGCGAATAACACTTTCAATGAAAGGCGTTGTTAAGCTTCCAAAAATCTACCGTCTCCTGAAATCTCAAACATATATTTTTTCATCCGACCTTCATGATACTTTCAAGTAATGAGCAGTACACCAATCAAGCTTGGATGCCCAAGTTTCGTTCTCCTAGGTTGAAGCATTCGTTTGCAGAAACAGTTTGAATTTTTACGTTTCACTCTGTTTTCTCCTATATTGACAGATGCAGTTCGAACTCTAAATCAAACACGGTTTGTGCTAGCTTCTTGAAACTTGACACAATACAGTAGTTCTACGTTCTATCTCTAAGGTTTGTTTCGTCTTGATGTAGCCTTAAGCAGAGACTGGAGAATATCTCGTTCAATGAAAGGCATTGTTAGGCTGCCAAAAAACTACAGTCTCCTGAAATCACAACATATATTTTTTCTTCCGACCTTCATGATACTTTCAAAGTAATGAGCAGTACACCAATCAAACTTGGATGCCCAAGTTTCGTTCTCCTAGGTTGAAGCATTCGTTTGCAGAAACAGTTTGAATTTTTAGGTTTCATTCTGTTTTCTCCTATATTGACAGAGGCAGTTCGAACTCTAAATCAACACGGTTTGTGCTAGCTTCTTGAAACTTGACACAATACGGTAGTTCTACGTTCTATCTCTAAGGTTTGTTTCCTCTTGATGTAACCTTTAGCAAAGGCTGGTGAATAACTCATTCAATGAAAGGCGTTGTTAGGTCGGCAAAAAACTTCAGTCTCCTGTAATTTCAACATATATTTTTTTTTCCGACCTTCATGATAGTTTCAAGTAATGAGCAGTACACCAATCAACTTGGATACCCAAGTTTTGTTCTACTAGGTTAAAGCATTCGTTTGCAGTAACAGTTTGAATTTTTAGGATTCACTCTGTTTTCTCCTATATTGACAGATGCAGTTCGAACTCTAAATCAAACACGGTTTCTGCTAGCTTCTTGAAACTTGACACAATACAGTAGTTCTACGTTCTATCTCTAAGGTTTGTTTCGTCTTGATGTAGCCTTTAGCAGAGACTGGAGAATAACTCATTCAATGAAAGGCGTTGTTAGGCTGCCAAAAAACTTCAGTCTCTGAAATCACAAAATATATTTTTTCTTCCGACCTTCATGATACTTTCAAATAATGAGCAGTACACCAACAAAATTGGATGCCCAAGTTTGGTTCTCCTTGGTTGAAGCATTCATTTGCAGTAACAGTTTGAATTTTTAGGTTTCACTCTGTTTTCTCCTATATTGACAGATGCAGTTCGAACTCTAAATCAAACACGGTGTGTGCTATCTTCTTGAAACTTGACACAATACAGTAGTTCTACGTTCTATCTCTAAGGTTTGTTTGGTCTTGATGTAGACTTAAGCACAGACTTGAGAATAACTCATTCATGAAACGCGTTGTTAGGCTGCCAAAAAACTACAGTCTCCTGAAATCACAACATATATTTTTTCTTCCGAACTTCATGATATTTTCAAGTAATGAGCAGTACACCAATCAAACTTGGATGCCCAAGTTTTGTTCTTCTAGGTTCAAGCATTCGTTTGCAGTAACAGTTTGAATTTTTAGGTTTCAATCTGTTTTATCCTTATTGACAGATGCAGTTCGAACTCTAAATCAACAAGGTTTGTGCTAGCTTCTTGAAACTTGACACAATACACTAGTTCTACGTTCTATCTCTAAGGTTTTTTTCCTCTTGATGTAGCCTTAAGCAAAGACTGGTGAATAACTCATTGAATGAAAGGTGTTGTTAGGTTGCCAAAAATCTACAGTCTCCTGAAATCACACATATATTTTTTCTTCCGACCTTCATGATACTTTCAAGTAATGAGCAGTACACCAATCAAATTTGGATGCCCAAGTTTCGTTCTCCTAGGTTGAAGCATTCGTTTGCAGTAACAGTTTGAATTTTTAGGTTTCACTCTGTTTTCTCGTATATTGACAGATGCAGTTCGAACTCTAAATCAAACACTGTTTGTGCTAGCTTCTTGAAACTTGACAAAATACAGTAGTTCTACGTTCTATCTCTAAGTTTTGTTTCCCTCTTGATGTAGACTAATGCAGGGACTGCGAATAACACTTATATGGAAAGGGTTTGCCAAATTTCAAAACACTAGAGTCTCCTGAATCTCAACATATATTTTTTCATCCAATCTTCATGATACATTCAAGTAATGATCAGTACAGCAATCCCACTTGGATGCCCAATTTTAGTACTCCTAGACTGAAGCATTCGTTTGCAGGAACAGTTTGAATTTTTAGGTTTCACTCTGTTTTCTCCTATATTGACAGATGCAGTTCGAACTCTAAATCAACACGGTTTGTGTTAGCTTCTTGAAACTTGACACAATACAGTAGTTCTATGTTCTATCTCTAAGTTTGTTTCCTCTTGATTAGCCTTAAGCAGAGCCTGGAGAATAACTCATTCAATGAAAGGCGTTGTTAGGCTGCCAAAAACTACAGTCTCCTGAAATCACAACATATATTTTTCTTCCGACCTTCATGATACTTTCAAGTAATGAGCAGTACACCAATCAAACTTGGATGCCCAAGTTTTGTTCTCCTAGGTTGAAGCATTCGTTTGCAGTAACAGTTTGAATTTTTAGGTTTCACTCTGTTTTCTCCTATACTGACAGATGCAGTTCGAACTCTAAATCAAACACGGTTCTGCTAGCTTCTGGAAACTTGACACAGTACAGTAGTTCTATGTTCTATCTCTAAGGTTTGTTTCCTCTTGATGTAGCCTAATGCAGGGACTGTGAATAACACTTATATGGAAAGGGGTTGCCAAACTTCCAAACACTAGAGTCTCCTGAAATCTCAACATATATTTTTTCATCCAATCTTCATGATACATTCACGTAATGATCAGTACACCAATCCCATTGGATGCCCAAGTTTAGTTCTCCTAGATTGAAGCATTCGTTTCCAGGAACAGTTTGCATTTTTAGGTTTCACTCTGTTTTCTCTTATATTGACAGATGCAGTACGAACTCTAAATCAACACGGTTTGTGCTAGCTTCTTGAAACTTGACACAGTACAGTAGTTCTATGTTCTATCTCTAAGGTTTGTTCTCTTCACGTAGCCTTAAGCAGAAACTGGAGAATAACTCATTCAATGAAAGGCATTGTTAGGTTGCCAAAAAACTACAGTCTCCTGTAATCTCAACATATATTTTTTCTTCCGACCTTATGATACTTTCACGTAATGAGCAGTACACCAATCAAACTTGGATGCCCCTAGTTTCGTTCTTCTAGGTTGAAGCATTCGTTTGCAGTAACAGTTTGAATTTTTAGGTTTCACTCTGTTTTCTCCTATATTGACAGATGCAGTTCGAACTCTAAATCAACACGGTTTGTGCTAGCTTCTTGAAACTTGACACAATACAGTAGTTCTACGTTCTATCTATAAGGTTTGTTTGGTCTTGATGTAGACTTAAGCAGAGACTGGAGAATAACTCATTCAATGAAACGCGTTGTTAGGCTGCCAAAAAACTACAGTCTCCTGAAATCACAAACCATATATTTTTTCTTCCGAACTTCATGATACTTTCAAGTAACGAGCAGTACACCAATCAAACTTGGATGCCCAAGTTTTGTTCTCCCAGGTTAAAGCATTCGTTTGCAGTAACAGTTTGAATTTTTAGGTTTCACTCTGTTTTCTCCTATATTGACAGATGCAGTTCGAACTCTAAATCAAACACGGTTTCTGCTAGCTTCTTGAAACTTGACACAATACAGTAGTTCTACGTTCTATCTCTAAGGTTTGTTTCCTCTTGATGTAGCCTTAAGCAAACACTGGCGAATAACTCATTCAATGAAATGCGTTGTTAGGTTGCCAAAAAACTACAGTCTCCTGTAATCTCAACATATATTTTTTCTTCCGACCTTCATGATACTTTCAAGTAATGAGCAGTACACCAATCAAACTTGGATGCCCTAGTTTCGTTCTTCTAGGTTGAAGCATTCGTTTGCAGTAACAGTTTGAATTTTTAGGTTTCACTCTGTTTTCTCCTATATTGACAGATGCAGTTCGAACTCTAAATCAACACGGTTTGTGCTAGCTTCTTGAAACTTGACACAATACAGTAGTTCTACGTTCTATCTCTAAGGTTTGTTTGGTCTTGATGTAGACTTAAGCAGAGACTGGAGAATAACTCAATCAATGAAACGCGTTGTTAGGCTGCCAAAAAACTACAGTCTCCTGAAATCACAACATATATTTTTTCTTCCGAACTTCATGATACTTTCAAGTAACGAGCAGTACAACAATCAAAACTTGGATGCCCAAGTTTTGTTCTCCTAGGTTAAAGCATTCGTTTGCAGTAACAGTTTGAAATTTTAGGTTTCACTCTGTTTTCTCCTATATTGACAGATGCAGATCGAACTCTAAATCAAACACGGTTTCTGCTAGCCTCTTGAATCTTGACACAATACAGTAGTTCTACGTTCTGTCTCTAAGGTTTGTTTCGTCTTGATGTAGTCTTAAGTAGAGACTGGAGAATAACTCATTCAATCAAAAGGCATTGTTAGGCTGCCAAAAAACTACTGTCTCCTGAAATCACAACATATATTTTTTCTTCCGACCTTCATGATACTTTCAAGTAATGAGCAGTACACCAACCACTTGGATGCCCAAGTTTCGTTCTCCTAGGTTGAAGCATTCGTTTGCAGTAACAGTTTGAATTTTTAGGTTTCACTCTGTTTTCTCCTATATTGACAGATGCAGTTCGATCTCTAAATCAAACACAGTTTGTGCTAGCTTCTTGAAACTTGACACAATACAGTAGTTCTACCTTCTATCTCTAAGTTTTGTTTCCTCTTGATGTAGCCTAATGCAGGGACTGCAAATAACACTTATATGGAGGGGGTTGCCAAACTTCCAAAACATAGAGTCTCCTGAAATCTCAACATATATTTTTTCATCCAGTCTTCATGATACACTCACGTAATGATCAGTACACCAATCCCACTTGGATGCATAAATTTAGTTCTCCTAGATTGAAGCATTAGTTTCCAGGAACAGTTTGAATTTTTAGGTTTCACTCTGTTTTCTCCTATATTGACAAATGCAGTTCGAACTCTAAATCAACAGGGTTTGTGCTAGCTTCTTGAAACTTGGACACAATACAGTAGTTCTACGTTCTATCTCTAAGGTTTGTTTCCTCTTGATGTAGCCTTAAGCAAATACTGGCGAATAACTCATTCAATGAAATGCGTTGTTAGGTTGCCAAAAAACTACAGTCTCCTGTAATCTCAACATATATTTTTTCTTCCGACCTTCATGATACGCTCAAGTAATGAGCAGTACACCAATCAAACTTGGATGCCCTAGTTTCGTTCTTCTAGGTTGAAGCAATCGTTTGCAGTAACAGTTTGAATTTTTAGGTTTCACTCTGTTTTCTCCTATATTGACAGATGCAGTTTGAACTCTAAATCAACACGGTTTGTGCTAGCTTCTTGAAACTTGACACAATACAGTAGTTCTACGTTCTATCTGTAAGGTTTCTTTCCTCCTGATGTATCCTTAAGCAGAGACTGGAGACTAACTCATTCAATGAAAGGCGTTGTTAGGCTGCCAAAAAAACTACAGTCTCCTGAAATAACAACGTATATTTTTTCTTCCGACCTTCATGATACATTCAAGTAATTAGAGGTACACCAATCAAACGTGGATGCCCAAGTTTCGTTCTCCTAGGTTGAAGCATTCGTTTGCAGTAACAGTTTGAATTTTTAGGTTTCACTCTGTTTTCTCCTATATTGACAGATGCAGTTCGATCTCTAAATCAAAACACAGTTTGTGCTAGCTTCTTGAAACTTGACACAATACAGTAGTTCTACCTTCTATCTCTAAGTTTTGTTTCTCTTGATGTAGCCTAAAGCAGGGACTGCGAATAACACTTATATGGAAAGGGGTTGCCAAACTTCCAAAACACTAGAGTCTCCTGAAATCTCAACATATATTTTCTCATCCAATCTTCATGATAAATTCACGTAATGATCAGTGCACCAATCCCACTTGCATGCCCAAGTTTAGGTCTCTAGATTGAAGCATTCGTTTCCAGGAACAGTTTGAATTTTTTAGGTTTCACTCTGTTTTCTCCTATATTGACAGATGCAGTTCGAACTCTAAATCAACACGGTTTGTGCTTGCTTCTTGAAACTTGACACAATACAGTAGTTCTACGTTCTATCTCTAAGGTTTGTTTCCTCTTGATGTAGCCTTAAGCAAACACTGGCGAATAACTCATTCAATGAAATGCGTTGTTAGGTTGCCAAAAAACTACAGTCTCCTGAAATCACAACATATATTTTTTCTTCCGACTTCATGATACTTTCAAGTAATGAGCAGTACACCAATCAAACTTTAATGCCCTAGTTTCGTTATTCTAGGTTGAAGCATTCGTTTGCAGTAACAGTTTGAATTTTTAGGTTTTACTCTGTTTTCTCCTATATTGACAGATGCAGTTCAAAATCTAAATCAACACGGTTTCTGCTAGCTTCTTGAAAATTGACACAATACAGTAGTTCTACGTTCTATCTCTAAGGTTGGTTTCCTCTTGATGTAGTCTTAAGCAAAGACTGGTGAATAACTCATTCAATGAAAGGCGTTGTTAGGTTGGCAAAAAACTACAGTCTCTTGTAATCTCAACAGATATTTTTTCTTCCGACCTTCATGATACTTTCAAATAATGAGCAGTACACCAATCAACTTGGATGCCCAAGTTTGGTTCTCCTAGTTTGAAGCATTCGTTTGCAGTAACAGTTGAATTTTTAGGTTTCACTCTGTTTTCCCTTTATTGACAGATGCAGTTCGAACTCTAAATCAAACACAGTTTGTGCTAGCTTCTTGAAACTTGACACAATACAGTAGTTCTACGTTCTATCTCTAAGTTTTGTTTCCTCTTGATGTAGCCTAATGCAGGGACTGCGAATAACACTTATATGGAAAAGGGTTGCCAAACGTCCAAAACACTAGAGTCTCTGAAATCTCAACATATATTTTTTCATCCAATCTTCATGATACATTCACGTAATGATCATTACACCAACCCCACTTGGATGCCCAAGTTTACTTCTCCTAGATTGAAGCATTCGTTTCCAGGAACAGTTTGAATTTTTAGGTTTCACTCTGTTCCCTATATTGACAGATGCAGTTCGAACTCTAAATCAAACACGGTTTGTGCTAGCTTCTTGAAACTTGACAAAATACAGTAGTCCTACGTTGTATCTCTAAGGTTTGTTTCCTCTTGATGTAGCCTTAAGCAGAGACTCGAGAATAACTCATTCAATGAAAGGCGTTGTTAGGCTGCCAAAAAACTACAGTCTCCTGAAATCACAACATATATTTTTTTCTTCCGACCTTCATGATACTTTCAAGTAATGAGCAGTACACCAATCAAACTTGGTTGCAAAAGATTCGTTCTCCTAGGTTGAAGCATTCGTTTGCATTAACAGTTTGAATTTTTAGGGTTCACTCTGTTTTCTCCTATATTGACAGATGAAGTTCGATCTCTAAATCAAACACAGTTTGTGCTAGCTTCTTGAAACTTGACACAATACAGTAGTTCTACGTTCTATCTCTAAGTTTTGTTTCCTCTTGATGTAGCCTAATGCAGGGACTGCGAATAACACTTATATGGAAAGGGGTTGCCAAACTTCCAAACACTAGAGTCTCCTGAAATCTCAACATATATTTTCTAATCCAATCTTCATGATACATTCACGTAATGATCAGTACACCAATCCCACTTGGATGCCCAAGTTTAGTTCTCCTAGATTGAAGCATTCGTTTCCAGGAACAGTTTGAATTTTTAGGTTTCACTCTGTTTTCTCCTATATTGACAGATGCAGTTCGAATCTAAATCAACACGGTTTGTGCTAGCTTCTTGAAACTTGACACAATACAGTAGTTCTACGTTCTATCTCTAAGGTTTGTTTCGTCTTGATGTAGCCTTAAGCAGAGACTGGAGAATAACTCATTCAATGAAAGGCATTGTTAGTCTGCCAAAAAACTACAGTCTCCTGAAATCACAACATGTATATTTTCTTCCGACCTTCATGATACTTTCAAGTAATGAGCAGTACACCAATCAAAATTGGATGCCCAAGTTTCGTTCTCCTAGGTTGAAGCATTCGTTTGCAGTAACAGTTTGAATTTTTAGGTTTCACTGTGTTTTCTCCTATATTGACAGATGCAGTTC
>NW_027515093.1:46425-95079 GCF_048772815.1 Callospermophilus lateralis | reverse complement strand
GTGGTAATGTTCAGTACAAAAATCCCAATTGGCTCAGCAAATTTTGTTCTTCTAGGTTGAAGCGTTCATCTACAGTAGCAGTTTTTATATTTAGGTTTATCTCTGTTCTCTTTTATATAGATAGATGAATTTGGAACTCTAAATCCAACCTGGTTTGTAGTAGCTCTTTGAAATTTGACAAAATACAGGAGTTCTCAGTTTTGTCCCTATGGTTTGTTTCCTCTTCAAGTAGCTTTAGGCACAGACTGTTTTAAAAGCAATTTCATTGAGAGGGGTTGCCAAGCTTCTAAGAAATAACGAGTTTCCGAAATACCAGCAAATATTTTTTAACCCAGTCTTGATGATACTTGGTGGTAATGATCATTACACGAATCCCACTTGGCTCACCAAATTTTGTTCTTCTAGGAAGAAGCCTTCGTCTACAGTAGCAGTTTTTATTTTTAGGTTTCACTCTGTTCTCTCCTATAGAGATAGATGAATTTGGAACTCTAAATCCAACATGGTTTGTAGTAGCTCTTTTAAACTTGACAAAATAAAGGAGTTCTCAGTATGTCGCTATGGTTTGTTTTCTCTTCAAGTAGCCTTAGGCACAGACTGTGGAAAAGCACTTTAATTGAAACGGGGTGTCAAGCTTCCAAGAAATAATGAGTTTCCGAAATACCAGCAAATATTTTTTCACCAAATCTTGATGATACTTGGTGGTAATGAATGGTACACAATACCACTTGACTCACCAACTTGTGTTCTTTTAGTTTGAAGCGTTCGTTTACAGTAGCAGTTTATATTTTTAGGTTCCCTTCTGTTCTCACCTATATAGATAGATGAATTTGGAACTCTAAATCCAACATAGTTTGAAGTAGCTCTTTGAAAATTGACCAAATAAAGGAATTCTCAGTTTTGTCTCTATGGTTTGTTTCCTCTTAAAGTAGCCATGGGCACATACTGTGGAAAAGCACTATCATTGAGAGGGATTGCCATCTTCTAAGAAAAAACGAGATTCCAAAATACCAGCAAATATTTTTTTCACCCAATCTTGATGATACTTGGTGGTAATGATCATTACACATATCCCAATAGGCTCACCAGGTATTGTTCTTCTAAGATGAAGCGTTCGTCTACAGTAGCAGTTTTTATCTTTAGGTTTCACTCTGTTCTCTCCAATATAGATAGATGAATTTGGAACTCTAAATCCAACATGGTTTGTAGTAGCTATTTGAAACATGACAAAGTAAAGGAGTTCTCAGTTTAGTCTATAGGGTTTTTTTTCCTCTTCCTGTAGCACTAGGCACAGACTGTGGAAAAGCACTTTCATTGAGAGGGGTTGCCAAGCTTCTAAGAAATAACCAGTTTCCGAAATACCAGCAAATATTTTTTCACCCAATCTTCACGATACGTGGTGGTAATGATCAGTACACAAATCCCACTTGGCTCACCAAATTTTGTTCTTCTAGTTTGAAGCGTTCGTCTATAATATCAGTTTTTATATTTAAGTTTCACTGTGTTCTGTATTATATAGATAGATGAATTTGGAACTCAAAATCCAACATTGTTTGCAGTAGCTCTTTGAAACTTGACAAAATAAAGTAGTTCTCAGTTTTTTCTCTATGGTTTGTTTCGTCTTCAAGTAGCCTTAGGCATAGACTGTGGAAAAGCACTTTCATTGAGTTGGGTTGCCAAGCTTCTAGGAATAACGTTTCTGAAATACCAGCAAATATTTTTTCACCCAATCTTGATGATACGTGGTGGTAATGACAAGTACACAAATCCCACGTGGCTCACCAAATTTTGTTCTTCTAGGTTGAAGCGTTTCTTTACAGTAGCAGTTTTCATTTTTAGGTTTCAATCTGTTCTCTCCTATATAGATAGATGAATTTGGAAGTCTAAATCCAACATGGTTTGTAGTAGCTCTTTGAAACTTGACATAATAAAGGAGTTCTCAGTTTTGTCTATATGGTTTGTTTCCTCTTCAAGTAGCCCTATTCACAGACTGTGGAAAAGCATTTTCATTGAGAGGGGTTTCCAAGCTTCTAAGAAATAACGAGTTTCCGAAATACCAGGAAATATTTTTTCACACAATCTTGATGATACGTGGTGGTAATGATCAGTACACAAATCCCACTTGGCTCACCAAATTGTGTTCTTATAGATTGAAGCGTTCGTCTACAGTAGCATTTTTTATACGTAGGTTTCACTCTGTTCTCTCCTCTATAGATAGATGAATTTGGATAAATAATCCAACATGGTTTGCAGTAGCTCTTTGAAACTTAACAAAATAAATGAGTTCTCAGTTTTCCCTCTATGGTGTGGTTCCTCTTCAAGTAGCCCTAGGCACAGACTGTGGAAAAGCACTTTCATTGAGAGGGGTTGCCCAGCTTCTAAGAAAGAACGAGTTTTCGAAATAAAAGCAAATATTTTTTCACCCAGTCTTGATGATACTTGGGGGTAATGATCAGTACACAAATCCCACTTGGTTCACCAAATTTTGATCTTCTAGGTTGAAGCGTTTGTCTACAATAGCAGTTTTATATTTAGGTTTCACTCTGTTCTCTCCTATATAGATAGATGAATTTGGAACTCTGAATCCAACATGGTTTGCAGTAGCTCTTTGAAACTTGACAAAATTAAGCAGTTCTCAGTTTTGTCTCTAAGGTTTGTTTCCTCTTCAAGTAGCATTAGGCAAGTACTGTGGAAAAGCACTTTCATTGGGAGGGGTTGCCAAGCTTCTAAGAAATAACGAGTTTTCGAAATACCAGCAAATATATTTTCACCCAATCTTCATGATACGTGGTGGTAATGACAAGTACACAAAGCCAACTTGGCTCACCAAATTTTGTTCTTCTAGGTTGAAGCGATCTTTAAAAGAGCAGTTTTTAATGTTAGGTTTCACTCTTTTCTCTTCTATATATATAGATGAATTTGCAACACTAAATCCAACATGGTTTGTAGTAGCTTTTTGAAACTTGACAAATTAAAAGTGTTCTCAGTTTTGTCTCTATGGTTTGTTTCCTCTTCAAGTAGCCCTAGGGAAAGACTGTGGAAAAGCACTTTCATTGAGAGGGGTAGCCAAGCTTCCAAGAAAGAACGAGTTTCCAAAATACCAGCAAATATATTTTCTCCCAGTCTTCATGATACGTGGTGGTAATGACAAGTACACAAATCCCACTTAGCTCACCAAATTTTGTTCTTCTAGGTTGAAGCGTTCCTTCACAGTAGCAGTTTTTATTTTTAGGTTTCCCTCTGTTCTCTCCTATATAGATAGATGAATTTGGAACTCTAAATCCAACATGGTTTGTAGTAGCTCTTTGAAACTTGAAAAAATAAAGGAGTTCTCAGTTTTTTCTGTATGGTTTGTTTCCTCTTCAAGTAGCCCTAGGCATAGACTGTGGAAAAGCACTTTCATTGAGAGGGGTTGCCAAGCTTTTAAGAAATAACGAGTTTAGGAAATACCAGCAAACATTTATTTACCCAATCTTGATGATACTTGGTGGTAATGATCAGTACACAGATCCTACTTGGCTCACCAAAATTTGTTCTTCTAGGTTGAAGCGTTCGTCTACAGTAGCAGTTTTTATATTGAGGTTTCCCTCTGTTCTCTCCTTATAGATAGATGAATTTGGAACTCTAAATCCATAAGGGTTTGTAGTAGCTCTTTGAAACTAGACAAAAAAAAGTAGTTCTCAGTTTTTTCTCTATGGTTTGTTTCCTCTTCAAGTAGATCTAGGCAAAGACTGTGGAAAAGCACTGTCATTGAAAGGCGTTGCCAATCTTCCAACAAATAACGATTTCTGAAATACCAGCAAATACTTTTTCACCCAATCTTGATGATACTTGGTAGTAATGATCGGTACACAAATCCCACTTGACTCACCAAATTTTGTTCTTCTAGTATGAAGCTTTCGTTTACAGCAGAAGTTTTTATATTTAGGTTTTCCTCTGTTCTCTCCTATATACATAGATGAATTTGGAACTCTAAATCCAACATTTTTGTAGTAGCTCTTTGAAACTTGAAAAAATAAAGGAGTTTTCAGTTTTGTCTCTATGGTTTGTTTCCTCTTCAAGTAGCCCTAGGCACAGACTGTGGAAAAGCACTTTCATTGACAGGGGTTGCCAAGCTTCTAAGAAATAATGAGTTTCCGAAATACCAGCAAATACTTTTTCACCCAATCTTCATGATACGTGGTGGTAATGTTCAGTACAAAAATCCCAATTGGCTCAGCAAATTTTGTTCTTCTAGGTTGAAGCGTTCATCTACAGTAGCAGTTTTTATATTTAGGTTTATCTCTGTTCTCTTTTATATAGATAGATGAATTTGGAACTCTAAATCCAACCTGGTTTGTAGTAGCTCTTTGAAATTTGACAAAATACAGGAGTTCTCAGTTTTGTCCCTATGGTTTGTTTCCTCTTCAAGTAGCTTTAGGCACAGACTGTTTAAAAGCAATTTCATTGAGAGGGGTTGCCAAGCTTCTAAGAAATAACGAGTTTCCGAAATACCAGCAAATATTTTTTAACCCAGTCTTGATGATACTTGGTGGTATTGATCATTACACGAATCCCACTTGGCTCACCAAATTTTGTTCTTCTAGGAAGAAGCCTTCGTCTACAGTAGCAGTTTTTATTTTTAGGTTTCACTCTGTTCTCTCCTATAGAGATAGATGAATTTGGAACTCTAAATCCAACATGGTTTGTAGTAGCTCTTTTAAACTTGACAAAATAAAGGAGTTCTCAGTATGTCGCTATGGTTTGTTTTCTCTTCAAGTAGCCTTAGGCACAGACTGTGGAAAAGCACTTTAATTGAAACGGGGTGTCAAGCTTCCAAGAAATAATGAGTTTCCGAAATACCAGCAAATATTTTTTCACCAAATCTTGATGATACTTGGTGGTAATGAATGGTACACAATACCACTTGACTCACCAACTTGTGTTCTTTTAGTTTGAAGCGTTCGTTTACAGTAGCAGTTTATATTTTTAGGTTCCCTTCTGTTCTCACCTATATAGATAGATGAATTTGGAACTCTAAATCCAACATAGTTTGAAGTAGCTCTTTGAAAATTGACCAAATAAAGGAATTCTCAGTTTTGTCTCTATGGTTTGTTTCCTCTTAAAGTAGCCATGGGCACATACTGTGGAAAAGCACTATCATTGAGAGGGATTGCCATCTTCTAAGAAAAAACGAGATTCCAAAATACCAGCAAATATTTTTTCACCCAATCTTGATGATACTTGGTGGTAATGATCATTACACATATCCCAATAGGCTCACCAGGTATTGTTCTTCTAAGATGAAGCGTTCGTCTACAGTAGCAGTTTTTATCTTTAGGTTTCACTCTGTTCTCTCCAATATAGATAGATGAATTTGGAACTCTAAATCCAACATGGTTTGTAGTAGCTATTTGAAACATGACAAAGTAAAGGAGTTCTCAGTTTAGTCTATAGGGTTTTTTTCCTCTTCCTGTAGCACTAGGCACAGACTGTGGAAAAGCACTTTCATTGAGAGGGGTTGCCAAGCTTCTAAGAAATAACCAGTTTCCGAAATACCAGCAAATATTTTTTCACCCAATCTTCACGATACGTGGTGGTAATGATCAGTACACAAATCCCACTTGGCTCACCAAATTTTGTTCTTCTAGTTTGAAGCGTTCGTCTATAATATCAGTTTTTATATTTAAGTTTCACTGTGTTCTGTATTATATAGATAGATGAATTTGGAACTCAAAATCCAACATTGTTTGCAGTAGCTCTTTGAAACTTGACAAAATAAAGTAGTTCTCAGTTTTTTCTCTATGGTTTGTTTCGTCTTCAAGTAGCCTTAGGCATAGACTGTGGAAAAGCACTTTCATTGAGTTGGGTTGCCAAGCTTCTAGGAATAACGTTTCTGAAATACCAGCAAATATTTTTTCACCCAATCTTGATGATACGTGGTGGTAATGACAAGTACACAAATCCCACGTGGCTCACCAAATTTTGTTCTTCTAGGTTGAAGCGTTTCTTTACAGTAGCAGTTTTCATTTTTAGGTTTCAATCTGTTCTCTCCTATATAGATAGATGAATTTGGAAGTCTAAATCCAACATGGTTTGTAGTAGCTCTTTGAAACTTGACATAATAAAGGAGTTCTCAGTTTTGTCTATATGGTTTGTTTCCTCTTCAAGTAGCCCTATTCACAGACTGTGGAAAAGCATTTTCATTGAGAGGGGTTTCCAAGCTTCTAAGAAATAACGAGTTTCCGAAATACCAGGAAATATTTTTTCACACAATCTTGATGATACGTGGTGGTAATGATCAGTACACAAATCCCACTTGGCTCACCAAATTGTGTTCTTATAGATTGAAGCGTTCGTCTACAGTAGCATTTTTTATACGTAGGTTTCACTCTGTTCTCTCCTCTATAGATAGATGAATTTGGATAAATAATCCAACATGGTTTGCAGTAGCTCTTTGAACTTAACAAAATAAATGAGTTCTCAGTTTTCCCTCTATGGTGTGGTTCCTCTTCAAGTAGCCCTAGGCACAGACTGTGGAAAAGCACTTTCATTGAGAGGGGTTGCCCAGCTTCTAAGAAAGAACGAGTTTTCGAAATAAAAGCAAATATTTTTCACCCAGTCTTGATGATACTTGGGGGTAATGATCAGTACACAAATCCCACTTGGTTCACCAAATTTTGATCTTCTAGGTTGAAGCGTTTGTCTACAATAGCAGTTTTATATTTAGGTTTCACTCTGTTCTCTCCTATATAGATAGATGAATTTGGAACTCTGAATCCAACATGGTTTGCAGTAGCTCTTTTGAAACTTGACAAAATTAAGCAGTTCTCAGTTTTGTCTCTAAGGTTTGTTTCCTCTTCAAGTAGCATTAGGCAAGGACTGTGGAAAAGCACTTTCATTGGGAGGGGTTGCCAAGCTTCTAAGAAATAACGAGTTTTCGAAATACCAGCAAATATATTTTCACCCAATCTTCATGATACGTGGTGGTAATGACAAGTACACAAAGCCAACTTGGCTCACCAAATTTTGTTCTTCTAGGTTGAAGCGATCCTTTAAAAGAGCAGTTTTTAATGTTAGGTTTCACTCTTTTCTCTTCTATATATATAGATGAATTTGCAACACTAAATCCAACATGGTTTGTAGTAGCTTTTTGAAACTTGACAAATTAAAAGTGTTCTCAGTTTTGTCTCTATGGTTTGTTTCCTCTTCAAGTAGCCCTAGGGAAAGACTGTGGAAAAGCACTTTCATTGAGAGGGGTAGCCAAGCTTCCAAGAAAGAACGAGTTTCCAAAATACCAGCAAATATATTTTCTCCCAGTCTTCATGATACGTGGTGGTAATGACAAGTACACAAATCCCACTTAGCTCACCAAATTTTGTTCTTCTAGGTTGAAGCGTTCCTTCACAGTAGCAGTTTTTATTTTTAGGTTTCCCTCTGTTCTCTCCTATATAGATAGATGAATTTGGAACTCTAAATCCAACATGGTTTATAGTAGCTCATTGACACTTGAAAAAATAAAGGAGTTCTCAGTTTTGTCTCTATGGTTTGTTTCCTCTTCAAGTAGCCCCAGGCACAGACTGTGGAAAAACACTTTCATTGAGAGGGGTTGCCAAGCTTTTAAGAAATAACGAGTTTCCGAAATACCAGCAAATATTTTTTCACCCAATCTTGATGATACTTGGTGGTAATGATCAGTACACAAATCCCACTTGGCTCACCAAATTTTGTTCTTCTTTGTTGAATCTTCATCTACAGTAGCAGTTTTTGTATTTAGGTTTCCCTCTGTTCTCTCCTATATAGATAGATGAATTTGGAACTCTTAATCCAACATGGTTTGTAGTAGCACTTTGAAAATTGACAAAAAAAAGAAGTTCTCTGTTTTTTCTCTATGGTTTGTTTCCTCTTCAATTAGCCCTAAGCAGAGACTGTGGAAAAGCACTTTCATTGAAAGGGGTTGCCAAGCTTCCAAGAAATTACGAGTTTCCGAAATACCAGCAAATATTTTTTCACCCAATCTTGATGATACGTGGTGGTAATGACAAGTACACAAATCCCATTTGGCTCACCAATTTTTGTTCTTCTAGGTTGAACCGTTCCTTTACAGTAGCAGTTTATATTTTTAGGTTACACTCTGTTGTCTCCTATATAGATAGATGAATTTTTAACACTAAATCCAACATGGTTTGTAGTAGCTCTTCGAAATATGAAAAAATAAAGGAGTTCTCAATTTTCTCTCTATGGTTTGTTTTCCCTTCAAGTAGCCCTATTCACAGACTGTGGAAAAGCCCTTTCATTGAGGAAGTTGCAAGTTTCTAAGAAATAACGAGTTTCCGAAATACCAGCAAATATTTTTTCACCCAATCTTGATGATACTTGGTGGTAATGATCAGTACACAAATTCCACTTGGCTCACCAAATTTTGTTCTTCTAGGTTGAAGCGTTCGTCTAAAATAGCATTTTTTATATTTAGGTTTCACTCTGTTCCTCCTATATAGATAGATGGATTTGGAACTCTAGATCCAACATGGTTTGTAGTAGCTCTTTGAAACTTGAAAAAATAAAGGTGTTCTCAATTTTGTCTCTATGGTTTGTTTCCTCTACAAGTAGCCCTAGTCACAGACGGTGGAAAAGCACTTTCATTGAGAGGGATTGCCAAGCTTCTAAGGAATAACGAGTTTCCGAAATACCAGCAAACATTTTTTCACCCAATCTTGATGATACATTTTGGTAATGACAAGTACACAAATCCCACTTGGCTCACCAAATTTTGTTCTGCTAGGATGAAGCGTTCCTTTACAGTAGCAGTTTTCATTTTTAGGTTTCACTCTGTTCTCTCCTATATAGATAGGTGAATTTGGAACTTTAAATCCAACATGGTTTGTAGTTGCTCTTTGAAACTTGAAAAAATAAAGGAGTTCTCAGTTTTGTCTCTATGGTTTATTTCCTCTTCAAGTAGACCTAAGCTCAGACTTTGGAAAAGCACTTTAATTTAGAGGGGTTGGCAAGCTTTTAAGAAATAACTAGTTTCCAAAATACCAGCAAATATTTTTTAACCCAATCTTGGTGATACTTGGTGGTAATGATCAGTCCACAAATCCCACTTGGCTCACCAAATTTTGTTCTTCTAGTTAGAAGCGTTCATTTACAGCAGCAGTTTTTATATTTAGGTTTCCCTCTGTTCTCTCCTATATAGATAGATGAATTTGGAACTCTAAATCCAACATTTTTGTAGTAGTTCTTTGAAACTTGACAAAATAAAGGAGTTCTCAGTTTTGTCTCTATGATTTGTTTCCTCTTCACGTAGCCCTAGGCACAGACTGTGGAAAAGCACTTTCATTGAGAGGGGTTGCCAAGCTTCTAAGAAATAACGAGTTTCTGATATACCAGCAAATATTTTTTCACCCAATCTTGATGATACTCGGTGGTAATGATCAGGACACAAATCCCACTTGGCTCACCAAATTTTGTTCTTCTAGGTTGAAGTATTCGTCTAGAGCAGCAGTTTTTATATTTAGGTTTCCCTGTGTTCTCTCCTATATAGATAGATGAATTTAGAACTCTAAATCCAACATGGTTTGTAGTAGTTATTTGAAACTTGACAAAAAAATGAGTTCTCAGCTTTGTCTCTATGGTTTGTTTCCGCTTCAAGTAACCCTATTCACAGACTGTGGAAAAGCACTTTCATTGAGGAACTTGCCAAGCTCCTAAGAAATAACGAGTTTCCGAAATACCAGCAAATATTTTTTCACCCAATCTTGATTATACGTGCTGGTAATGATCAGTACACAAGTCCCACTTGGCTCACCAAATTGTGTTCTTCTAGGTTGAAGCGTGCGTCTACAGTAGCATTTTTTATATTTAGGTTTCACTCTGTTCTCTCCTATATAGATAGATGAATTTGGAACTCTAAATCCAACATGGTTTGTAGTAGCTCCTTGAATCTTGAAAAAATAAAGGTATTCTCAGTTTTGTCTCTATGGTTTGTTTCCTCTTCAAGTAGCCCTATTCACAGACTGTGGAAAAGCACTTTCATTGAGAGGGGTTGGCAAGCTTTTAAGAAATAACGAGTTTCCGAAATACCAGCAAATATTTTTTTCCCACAATTTTGATGATACATGGTGATAATGATCAGTACACAAATCCCACTTGGCTCACAATTTTGTTCTACTAGGTTGACGCGTTCGTCTACAGTAGCAGTTTTTATATTTAGGTTTCCCTCTGTTCTCTCCTATATAGATAGATGAATTTGGAACTCTAAATCCAACATGGTTTGTAATAGCTCTTTGAAACTTGAAAAAATAAAGGAGTTCTCAGTTTTATCTCTATGGTTTGTTACCTCTTCAAGTAGCCCTAGGCACAGACTGTGGAAAAGCACTTTCATTGAGAGGGGTTGCCAAGCTTTTAAGAAATAACGAGTTTATGAAATACCAGCAAACATTTTTTTACCCAATCTTGATGATACTTGGTGGTAATGATCAGTAGACAAATCCCACTTGGCTCACCAAATTTTGTTCTAGGTTGAAGCGTTCGTTTACAGCAGCAGTTTTTATATTTAGGTTTCCCTCTGTTCTCTCCTATATAGATAGATGAATTTGGAACTCTAAATCCAACATGGTTTGTAATAGCTCTTTGAAACTTGACCAAATAAAGGAGTTCTCAGTTTTGTCTATATGGTTTGTTTCCTCTTCAAGTAGCCCTAGGCACATACTGTGGAAAAGCACTTTCATTGAGAGGGGTTGCCAAGCTTCGTAGAAATATCGAGTTTCTGAAATACCAGCAAATATTTTTTCACCCAATCTTGATGATACTTGGTGGTAATGATCAGTACACAAAAATCACAAGGCTCACCAAATTTTGTTCTTCTAGGTTGCAGCGTTCGTCTACAGCAGCAGTTTTTATATTTAGGTTACCCTCTGTTCTCTCCTATATAGATAGATGATTTTGGAACTCTAAATCCAACATGGTTGTAGTAGCTTTTTGAAACTTGACAAAAAAGAAGTTCTCAGTTTTTTCTGTATGGTTTGTTTCCTCTTCAAGTAGCCCTAGGCACAGACTGTGGAAAAGCACTTTCATTGAGAGGGGTTGCCAAGCTTTTAAGAAATAACGAGTTTCCGAAACACCAGCAAATATTTTCTCACCCAATCTTGATTATACGTGATGGTAATGATCAGTACACAAATTTCACTTGGTTCACCAAATTGTGTTCTTCTAGGTTGAAGCGTTCGTCTACAGTAGCAGTTTTTATATTTTGGTTTCACTCTGTTCTCTATTGTATAGATAGATGAATTTGGAACTCTAAATCCAACATGGTTTGCAGTAGCTCTTTGAAACTTGGACAAAATAAAGCAGTTCTCAGTTTCGTCTCTATGGTTTGTTTCCTCTTCAAGTAGCCCTAGGCAGAGACTGTGGAAAAGCACTTTCATTGAGAGGGGTTGCCAAGCTTCTAAGAAATAACGAGTTTCCAAAATACCAGCAAATATTTCCTCAACCAATCTTGATGATACGTGGTGGTATTGACAAGTACAAAAATCCCACTTGCCTCACCAAATTTTGTTCTTCTAGGTTCAAGCGTTCGTCTACAGCAGCAGTTTTTATATTTAGGTTTCCCTCTGTTCTCTCCTACATAGATAGATGAATTTGGAACTCTAAATCCAACATTTTTGTAGTAGCTCTTTGAAACTTGACAAAAAAAAGGAGTTCTCAGTTTTGTCTCTATGCTTTGTTTCCTCTTCAAGTAGCCCTAAGCAGAGAGTGTGGAGAAGCACTTTCATTGAAAGGGGTTGCCAAGCTTCTAAGAAAGAACGAGTTTCTGAAATACCAGCAAATATTTTTTCACCCAATCTTGATGATACTTGGTGGTAATGATCAGTACACAAATCCCACTTGGCACACCAAATTTTATTCTTCTTGGTTGAAGCGTCCATCTACAGTAGCAGATTTTATATTTAGGTTTCCCTCTGTTCTCTCCTATATAGAGAGATGAATTTGGAACTCTAAATCCAAAAGGGTTTGTAGTAGCTCTTTGAAACTTGACAAAAAAAAGTTGTTCTCTGTTTTTTCTCTATGGTTTGTTCCTCTTCAAGTAGCCCTATGCAGAGACTGTGGAAAAGCACTTTCATTTAAAGGAGTTGCCAAGCTTCCAAGAAATTACGAGTTTCCGAAATACCAGCAAATATTTTTTCACCCAGTCTTGATGATAGTTGATGGCAATGATCAGTACACAAGTCCCACTTGGCTCACCGAATTGTGTTTTCTAGGTTGAAGCGTTCCTCTAGAGTAGTGTTTTTTATATGTAGGTTTCACTCTGTTCTCTCCTATATAGATAGATGAATTTGGAACTCTAAATCCAACATGGTTTGTAGTAGCCTCTTGAAACTTGAAAAAATAAAGGTATTCTCAGTTTTGTCTCTATGGTTTTTTACCTCTTCAAGTAGCACTAGGCACAGACTGTGGAAAAGCACTTTCATTGAGAGGGGTTGGCAAGCTTTTAAGAAATAATGAGTTTCCGAAATACCAGCAAATATTTTTTCCCACCATCTTGATTATACTTGGTGGTAATGATCAGTACACAAATCCCACTTGGCTCACAAATTTTGTTCTTCTAGGTTGAAGCTTTCGTCTACAGTAGCAGTTTTTATATTTAGGTTTCACACTTTTCTCTCCTATATAGATAGATGAATTTGGAACTCTAAATCCAACATGGTTTGTAGTAGCTCTTTGAAACTTGAAAAAATAAAGGAGTTCTCAGTTTTTTCTGTATGGTTTGTTTCCTCTTCAAGTAGCCCTAGGCACAGACTGTGGAAAAGCACTTTCATTGAGAGGGTTTGATAAGCTTTTAAGAAATAACGAGCTTAGGAAATACCAGCAAACATTTATTTACCCAATCTTGATGATACTCGGTGGTAATGATCAGTACACAAATCCCACTTGGCTCACCAAATTTTGTTCTTCTCCGTTGAAGCGTTCGTCTACAGTAGCAGTTTTTATATTTAGGTTTCCCTCTGTTCTCTCCTTATAGATAGATGAATTTGGAACTCTAAATCCATAAGGGTTTGTAGTAGCTCTTTGAAACTAGACAAAAAAAAAGTAGTTCTCAGTTTTTTCTCTATGGTTTGTTTCCTCTTCAAGTAGATCTAGGCAAAGACTGTGGAAAAGCACTGTCATTGAAAGGTGTTGCCAATCTTCCAACAAATAACGATTTCTGAAATACCAGCAAATATTTTTTCACCCAATCTTGATGATCCTTGGTAGTAATGATTGGTACACAAATCCCACTTGACTCACCAAATTTTGTTCTTCTAGTATGAAGCTTTCGTTTACAGCAGCAGTTTTTATATTTAGGTTTTCCTCTGTTCTCTCCTATATACATAGATGAATTTGGAACTCTAAATCCAACATTTTTGTAGTAGCTCTTTGAAACTTGACAAAATAAAGGAGTTTTCAGTTTTGTCTCTATGGTTTGTTTCCTGTTCAAGTAGCCCTAGGCACAGACTGCGGAAAAGCATTCATTGACAGTTGTTGCCAAGCTTCTAAGAAATAATGAGTTCCCGAAATACCAGCAAATACTTTTTCACCCAATTTTCATGATACGTGGTGGTAATGATCAGTACAAAAATCCCAATTGGGTCAGCAAATTTTGTTCTTCTAGGTTGAAGCGTTCATCTGCAGTAGCAGTTTTTATATTTAGGTTTATCTCTGTTCTCTTCTATATAGATAGATGAATTTGGAACTCTAAATCCAACCTGGTTTGTAGTAGCTCTTTGAAAGTTGACAAAATAAAGGAGTTCTCAGTTTTGTCCCTATGGTTTGTTTCCTCTTCAAGTAGCTTTAGGCACAGACTGTTTAAAAGCAATTTCATTGAGAGGGGTTGCCAAGCTTCTAAGAAATAACGAGTTTTCAAAATACCATCAAATATTTTTTAACCCAGTCTTGATGATTCTTGGTTGTAATGATCATTACACGAATCCCACTTGGTACACCAAATTTTGTTCTTCTAGGAAGAAGCCTTCGACTACAGTAGCAGTTTTTATTTTTAGGTTTCACTCTGTTCTCTCCTACAGAGATAGATGAATTTGGAACTCTAAATCCAACATGGTTTGTAGTAGCTCTTTGAAACTTGACAAAATAAAGGAGGTCTCAGTTTGTCGCTATGGATTGTTTTCTCTTCAAGTAGCCTTAGGCACAGAGTGTGGAAAAGCACTTTCACTGAAACGGGGTGTCAAGCTTCCAAGAAATAATGAGTTTCCGAAATACCAGCAAATATTTTTTCACCAAATCTTGATGATACTTGGTGGTAATGATCGGTACATAATACCACTTGACTCACCAACTTTTGTTCTTTTAGTTTGAAGCGTTCGTTTACAGTAGCAGTTTATATTTTTAGGTTCCCTTCTGTTCTCACCTATATAGATAGATGAATTTGGAACTCTAAATCCAACATAGTTTGAAGTAGCTCTTTGAAACTTGACCAAATAAAGGAATTCTCAGTTTTGTCTCTATGGTTTGTTTCCTCTTCAAGTAGCCCTAGGCACAGACTGTAGAAAAGCACTTTCACTGAAAGGGGTTGCCAAGCTTCTAAGAAATAACGAATCTGAAATATGAGTAAATATTTTTTCACCCAATCTTGATGATACTTGGTGGTAATGATTGGTACACAATACAACTTGACTCACCAAATTTTGTTCTTCTAGTTTGAAGCCTTCGTTTACAGTAGCAGTTTATATTTTTAGGGTTCCCTCTGTTCTCTCCTATATAGAGAGATGAATTTGGAACTCTAAATCCAACATGGTTTGTAGAAGCACTTTGAAACTTGACAAAAAAAGTAGTTCTCAGTTTTGTCTCTATGGTTTGTTTCCTCTTCAAGTAGCCCAAAGCAGAGACTGTGGAAATGCACTTTCATTGAAAGGGGTTGTGAAGCATGCAAGAAATTACGAGTTTCTGAAATACCAGCAAATATTTTTTCACCCATACTTGATGATAAGTCGTGGTAATGACAAGTACACAAATCCCACTTGGCTCATCAAATTTTGTTCTTCTAGGTTGAAGCGTTCGTTTACAGTAGCAGTTTTTATTTTTAGGTTTCACTCTGTTCTCTCCTACAGAGATAGATGAATTTGGAACTCTTAATCCAACAAGGTTTGTAGTATCTCTTTGAAACTTGACAAAATAAAGGGGTTCTCAGTTTTGCTTCTATGGTTTGTTTCCTCTTCATGTAGCCCTAGGCACAGACTGTTGAAAAGCAATTTCATTGACAGGGGTTGCCAAGCTTCTAAGAAATAACGAGTTTCCGAAATACCAGCAAATATTTTTTCACCCAATCTTGATGATACGTGGTGGTAATTATCAGGACACAAATCCCACTTGGCTCACCAAATTGTGTTCTTCTAGGTTGAAGCGTTCGTTTACAGGAGCAGTTTTTATTTTTAGGTTTCTCTTTTTTCTCTCCTATATAGATAAATGAATTTGGAACTCTAAATCCAACATTGTTTGCAGTAGCTCTTTGAAACTTGACAAAATAAAGGAGTTCTCAGTTTTGTCTCTATGGTTTGTTTCCTCTTCAAGTAGACTTAGGCACAGACTGTGGAAAAGCACTTTCATTGAGAGGGGTTGCCAAGCTTCTAAGAAATAACGAGATTCCAAAATAGCAGCAAATATTTTTTCACGCAATCTTGATGATACATGGTGGTAATGACAAGTACACAAATCCCACTTGGCTCACCAAATTTTGTTCTTCTAGGTTGAAGCTTTCGTTTACAGTAGCAGTTTTTATTTTTAGGTTTTACTCTGTTCTCTCCTATATAGATAGATGAATTAGGAACCCTAAATCCAACATTGTTTGTTGTAGCTCTTTGAAACTTGACAAAATAAAGGAGTTCTCAGGTTTGTCTCTATGGTTTGTTTCCTCTTCAAGTGACCCTAGGCACAGACTGTGGAATATCACTTTCATTGAGAAGGGCTGCCAAGCTTCTAAGAAATAACGAGTTTCCGAAATACCAGCAAATATTTTTTCACCCAATCTTGATGATACGTGGTGGTAATGATCAGTACACAAATCCCACTTGGCTCACCAAATTGTGTTCTTCTAGGTTGAAGCGTTTGTTTACAGTAGCAGTTTTTATTTTTAGGTTTCTCTTTGTTCTCTTCTATATAGATAGATGAATTTCAAACTCTAAATCCAACATGGTTTGTAGTAGCTTTTTGAAACTTGACAAAATAAAGGAGTTCTCAATTTTGTATTTATGGTTTGTTTCCTCTTCCAGTAGCGCTAGGCACAGACTGTGTTAAAGCACTTTTTTGAGCGGGGTTGCCAAGCATCTAAAAAATAACGAGTTTCCGAAATACCAGCAAATATTTTTTCAAGCAATCTTTATGATACGTGGTGGTAATGACAAGAAGAAAAATCCCACTTGGCTCACCAAATTTTGTTCGTCTAGGTTGAAGCATTCGTTTAGAGTAGCAGTTTTTATTTTAAGGTTTCCCTCTGTTCTCTGCTATATAGATAGATGAATTTGGAACTCTAAATCCAACATGGTTTTTAGTAGCTCTTTGAAACTTGACAAAATAAAGGAGTTCTCAGTTTTGTCTCTATGGTTTGTTTCCCCTTCAAGTAGCCCTAGGCACAGACTGTGGATAAGAACTTTCAATGAGAGGGGTTCCCAAGCTTCTAAGAAATAACGAGTTTCCGAAATAGCAGCAAATATTTTTTCACCCAATCTTGATGATACTTGGTGGAAATGATCAGTAAACAAATCCCACTTGGCTCACCAAAATTTGTTCTTGTATGTTGAAGCGTTCGTCAACAGTAGCAGTTTTAATTTTTAGGTTTCACTCTGTTCTCTTCTATATAGATAGATGAATTTGGAACTCTAAATCCATTATAGTTTGTAGTACCTCTTTGAAACTTCACAAAATAAAGAAGTTCTCAGTTTTGTCTCTATGGTTTGTTTCCTCTTCAAGTAGCCCTAAGCAGAGACTGTGGAAAAGCACTTTCATTGAAAGGGGTTGCCAAGCTTCCAAGAAATTACGAGATTCCGAAATACCAGCAAATATTTTTTCACCCAATCTTGATGATACGTGCTGGTAATGACAAGTACACAAAACCCACTTGGCTCACCAAATTTTGTTCTTCTAGTTTGAAAGGTTCGTTTACAGTAGCAGTTTATATTTTTAGGGTTCCCTCTGTTCTCTCTTATAGAGAGATGAATTTGGAACTCTAAATCCAACATGGTTTGTAGTAGCTCTTTGAAACTTGACAAAAAATGTATTTCTCAGTTTTGTCTCTATGGTTTGTTTCCTCTTCATGTAGCCCTAAGCAGAGACTGTGGAAAAGCACTTTCATTGAAAGGGGTTGCGAAGCTTCCAAGAAATTATGAGTTTCCGAAATACCAGCAAATATTTTTTCACCCAATCTTGATGATACGTGGTTCTAATGGCAAGTACACAAATCCCACTTGGCTCACCTAATTTTGTTCTTCTAGGTTGAAGCGTTCGTTTACAGTAGCAGTTTTCATTTTTAGGTTTCACTCTGTTCTCTCCTATATAGATAGATGAATTTGGAAATCTAAATCCAACATGGTTCGTAGTAGCTCTTTGAAACGTGACAAAATAAAAGAGTTCTCAGTTTTGTCTCTATGGTTTGTTTCCTCTTCAAGTAGCCCTATGCACAGACTGTTGAAAGCACTTTCATTGAGAGTGGTTGCCAAGCGTCTAAGAAATAACGAGTTTCCGAAATACCAGCAAATATTTTTTCACCCAATCTTGATGATACGTGGTGGTAATGATCAGGACACAAATCTCACTTGGCTCACCAATTTGTGTTCTTCTAGGTTGAAGCGTTCGTTTACAGGAGCAGTTTTTATTTTTAGGTTTCTCTTTTTTTATCTCCTATATGGATAGATGAATTTGAAACTCTAAATCCAACATGGTTTGTAGTAGCTTTTCGAAACTTGACAAAATAAAGTAGTTCTCAGTTTTGGCTCTATAATTTGTATCCTCTTCAAGTAGCCCTAGGCACAGACTGTGGAAAAGCACTTTCATTGAAAGGGGATGCCAAGCTTCCAAGAAATAACGAGTTTCCGAAATACCAGAAAATATTTTTTCACCCAATCTTCAAGATACGTGGTGGTAATGACAAGTACACAAATCCCTCTTGGTTCACCAAATTTTGTTCTTCCAAGTTGAAGCGTTCTTCTACAGTAGCAGTTTTTATTTTTAGGTTTCACTCTGTACTCTCCTATATAGATAGATGAATTTGGAACTCTATATCCAACATGCTTTGTAGTAGATCTTTGAAACTTGACAAAATGTAGTTCTCAGTTTTGTCTTTATGGTTTGTTTCCTCTTCAAGTAGCCCTAAGCAGAGACTGTGGAAAAGCACTTTCATTGAAAGGGGTTGCCAAGCTTCCAAGAAATTACGAGATTCCGAAATACCAGCAAACATTTTTTCACCCAATCTTGATTATACGTGCTGGTAATGACCAGTACACAAATCCCACTTGGCTCACCTAATTTTGTTCTTCTAGGATGAAGCGTTCGATTACAGTAGCAGTTTTTATTTTTAGGTTTCACTCTGTTCTCTCCTACAGAGATAGATGAATTTGGAACTCTAAATCCAACAAGGTTTGTAGTAGCTCTTTGAAACATGACAAAATAAAGGAGTTCTCTGTTTTGTCTCTATGGTTTGTTTCCTTTTCAAGTAGCCCTATTCACAGACTGTGGAAAAGTACTTTCATTGAGAGGGGTTGCCAGGCTTCTAAGAAATAACGAGTTTCCGAAATACCAGCAAAAATTTTTTTACCCAATCTTGATGATATGCGGTGGTAATGATCAGTACACAAATCCCACATCACTCACCAAATTTTGTTCTTCTACGTTGAAGCGTTCGTCTACAGTAGCAGTTTTTATATTTAGCTTTACCTCTGTTCTCTCCTATATAGGTAGATGAATTTGGAACTCTAAATCCAACATGATTTGTAGTAGCTCTTTAAAACTTGACAAAAAAAGTAGTTCTCAGTTTTGTCACTATGGTTTGTTTCCTCTTCAAGTATCCCTAAGCAGAGACTTGGGAAAAAACTTTCCTTGAAAGGGGTTGCCAAGCTTCCAAGAAATTACGAGTTTCCCAAATAGCAGCAAATATTTTTTCACCCAATCTTGATGATACGTGGTGGTAATGTTAATATACAAATCCCACGTGACTCACCAAATTTTGTTTTCTAGGTTGAAGCGTTCATTTAAAGTAGCAGTTTTTACTATTAGGTTTCAATCTGTTCTCTCCTATATAGATAGATGAATTTGGAACTCTAAATCCAACATGCTTTGTAGTAGCTTTTTGAAACTTGACAAAATAAAGGAATTCTCAGTTTTATCTCTATGGTTTGTTTCCTCTTCAAGTAGCCCTGGGCATATACTGTGAAAAACACTTTCATTGAGAGGGGTTTCCAAGCTTCTAAGAATTAACGAGTTTCTCAAATACCAGCAAATATTTTTTCACCCAATCTTGATGATTCTTGGTGGTAATGATCAGTACACAAATACCACTTGGCTCACCAAATTTTATTCTTCTAGTTTGAAATGTTCCTCTACATTAGCAGTTTTTATATTTAGGTTTCACTATGTTCTCTCCTATATACATGGATGAATTTGGAACTCTAAATCCAACATGATTTGTAGTAGCTCTTTGAAACTTGACAAAATAAAGGAGTTCTCAGTTTTGTGTCTGTGGTTTGTTTCCTCTTCAATTAGCCCTAGGCACAGATTGTGAAAAGGCAATTTCATTGAGAGGGGTTGCCAAGCTTCTAAGAAATAACGAGTTTCCGAAATACCAGCAAATATTTTTTCACCCAATCTTGATAATACTTTTTGGTTAGGATCAGTACACAAATCTCACTTGGCTCACCAAATTTCTTTCTTCTAGGTTGAAGCGTTCGTCTACAGTAACAGTTTTTATATTTAATTTTCCCTCTGTTCTCTCCTATATAAATAGATGAATTAGGAACCCTAAATCCAACATTGTTTGTTGTAGCTCTTTGAAACTTGACAAAATAAAGGAGTTCTCAGGTTTGTCTCTATGGTTTGTTTCCTCTTCAAGTGACCCTAGGCACAGACTGTGGAATATCACTTTCATTGAGAAGGGCTGCCAAGCTTCTAAGAAATAACGAGTTTCCGAAATACCAGCAAATATTTTTTCACCCAATCTTGATGATACGTGGTGGTAATGATCAGTACACAAATCCCACTTGGCTCACCAAATTGTGTTCTTCTAGGTTGAAGCGTTTGTTTACAGTAGCAGTTTTTATTTTTAGGTTTCTCTTTGTTCTCTTCTATATAGATAGATGAATTTCAAACTCTAAATCCAACATGGTTTGTAGTAGCTTTTTGAAACTTGACAAAATAAAGGAGTTCTCAATTTTGTATTTATGGTTTGTTTCCTCTTCCAGTAGCGCTAGGCACAGACTGTGTTAAAGCACTTTTTTGAGCGGGGTTGCCAAGCATCTAAAAAATAACGAGTTTCCGAAATACCAGCAAATATTTTTTCAAGCAATCTTTATGATACGTGGTGGTAATGACAAGAAGAAAAATCCCACTTGGCTCACCAAATTTTGTTCGTCTAGGTTGAAGCATTCGTTTAGAGTAGCAGTTTTTATTTTAAGGTTTCCCTCTGTTCTCTGCTATATAGATAGATGAATTTGGAACTCTAAATCCAACATGGTTTTTAGTAGCTCTTTGAAACTTGACAAAATAAAGGAGTTCTCAGTTTTGTCTCTATGGTTTGTTTCCCCTTCAAGTAGCCCTAGGCACAGACTGTGGATAAGAACTTTCAATGAGAGGGGTTCCCAAGCTTCTAAGAAATAACGAGTTTCCGAAATAGCAGCAAATATTTTTTCACCCAATCTTGATGATACTTGGTGGAAATGATCAGTAAACAAATCCCACTTGGCTCACCAAAATTTGTTCTTGTATGTTGAAGCGTTCGTCAACAGTAGCAGTTTTAATTTTTAGGTTTCACTCTGTTCTCTTCTATATAGATAGATGAATTTGGAACTCTAAATCCATTATAGTTTGTAGTACCTCTTTGAAACTTCACAAAATAAAGAAGTTCTCAGTTTTGTCTCTATGGTTTGTTTCCTCTTCAAGTAGCCCTAAGCAGAGACTGTGGAAAAGCACTTTCATTGAAAGGGGTTGCCAAGCTTCCAAGAAATTACGAGATTCCGAAATACCAGCAAATATTTTTTCACCCAATCTTGATGATACGTGCTGGTAATGACAAGTACACAAAACCCACTTGGCTCACCAAATTTTGTTCTTCTAGTTTGAAAGGTTCGTTTACAGTAGCAGTTTATATTTTTAGGGTTCCCTCTGTTCTCTCTTATAGAGAGATGAATTTGGAACTCTAAATCCAACATGGTTTGTAGTAGCTCTTTGAAACTTGACAAAAAATGTATTTCTCAGTTTTGTCTCTATGGTTTGTTTCCTCTTCATGTAGCCCTAAGCAGAGACTGTGGAAAAGCACTTTCATTGAAAGGGGTTGCGAAGCTTCCAAGAAATTATGAGTTTCCGAAATACCAGCAAATATTTTTTCACCCAATCTTGATGATACGTGGTTCTAATGGCAAGTACACAAATCCCACTTGGCTCACCTAATTTTGTTCTTCTAGGTTGAAGCGTTCGTTTACAGTAGCAGTTTTCATTTTTAGGTTTCACTCTGTTCTCTCCTATATAGATAGATGAATTTGGAAATCTAAATCCAACATGGTTCGTAGTAGCTCTTTGAAACGTGACAAAATAAAAGAGTTCTCAGTTTTGTCTCTATGGTTTGTTTCCTCTTCAAGTAGCCCTATGCACAGACTGTTGAAAGCACTTTCATTGAGAGTGGTTGCCAAGCGTCTAAGAAATAACGAGTTTCCGAAATACCAGCAAATATTTTTTCACCCAATCTTGATGATACGTGGTGGTAATGATCAGGACACAAATCTCACTTGGCTCACCAATTTGTGTTCTTCTAGGTTGAAGCGTTCGTTTACAGGAGCAGTTTTTATTTTTAGGTTTCTCTTTTTTTATCTCCTATATGGATAGATGAATTTGAAACTCTAAATCCAACATGGTTTGTAGTAGCTTTTCGAAACTTGACAAAATAAAGTAGTTCTCAGTTTTGGCTCTATAATTTGTATCCTCTTCAAGTAGCCCTAGGCACAGACTGTGGAAAAGCACTTTCATTGAAAGGGGATGCCAAGCTTCCAAGAAATAACGAGTTTCCGAAATACCAGAAAATATTTTTTCACCCAATCTTCAAGATACGTGGTGGTAATGACAAGTACACAAATCCCTCTTGGTTCACCAAATTTTGTTCTTCCAAGTTGAAGCGTTCTTCTACAGTAGCAGTTTTTATTTTTAGGTTTCACTCTGTACTCTCCTATATAGATAGATGAATTTGGAACTCTATATCCAACATGCTTTGTAGTAGATCTTTGAAACTTGACAAAATGTAGTTCTCAGTTTTGTCTTTATGGTTTGTTTCCTCTTCAAGTAGCCCTAAGCAGAGACTGTGGAAAAGCACTTTCATTGAAAGGGGTTGCCAAGCTTCCAAGAAATTACGAGATTCCGAAATACCAGCAAACATTTTTTTCACCCAATCTTGATTATACGTGCTGGTAATGACCAGTACACAAATCCCACTTGGCTCACCTAATTTTGTTCTTCTAGGATGAAGCGTTCGATTACAGTAGCAGTTTTTATTTTTAGGTTTCACTCTGTTCTCTCCTACAGAGATAGATGAATTTGGAACTCTAAATCCAACAAGGTTTGTAGTAGCTCTTTGAAACATGACAAAATAAAGGAGTTCTCTGTTTTGTCTCTATGGTTTGTTTCCTTTTCAAGTAGCCCTATTCACAGACTGTGGAAAAGTACTTTCATTGAGAGGGGTTGCCAGGCTTCTAAGAAATAACGAGTTTCCGAAATACCAGCAAAAATTTTTTTACCCAATCTTGATGATATGCGGTGGTAATGATCAGTACACAAATCCCACATCACTCACCAAATTTTGTTCTTCTACGTTGAAGCGTTCGTCTACAGTAGCAGTTTTTATATTTAGCTTTACCTCTGTTCTCTCCTATATAGGTAGATGAATTTGGAACTCTAAATCCAACATGATTTGTAGTAGCTCTTTAAAACTTGACAAAAAAAGTAGTTCTCAGTTTTGTCACTATGGTTTGTTTCCTCTTCAAGTATCCCTAAGCAGAGACTTGGGAAAAAACTTTCCTTGAAAGGGGTTGCCAAGCTTCCAAGAAATTACGAGTTTCCCAAATAGCAGCAAATATTTTTTCACCCAATCTTGATGATACGTGGTGGTAATGTTAATATACAAATCCCACGTGACTCACCAAATTTTGTTTTCTAGGTTGAAGCGTTCATTTAAAGTAGCAGTTTTTACTATTAGGTTTCAATCTGTTCTCTCCTATATAGATAGATGAATTTGGAACTCTAAATCCAACATGCTTTGTAGTAGCTTTTTGAAACTTGACAAAATAAAGGAATTCTCAGTTTTATCTCTATGGTTTGTTTCCTCTTCAAGTAGCCCTGGGCATATACTGTGAAAAACACTTTCATTGAGAGGGGTTTCCAAGCTTCTAAGAATTAACGAGTTTCTCAAATACCAGCAAATATTTTTTCACCCAATCTTGATGATTCTTGGTGGTAATGATCAGTACACAAATACCACTTGGCTCACCAAATTTTATTCTTCTAGTTTGAAATGTTCCTCTACATTAGCAGTTTTTATATTTAGGTTTCACTATGTTCTCTCCTATATACATGGATGAATTTGGAACTCTAAATCCAACATGATTTGTAGTAGCTCTTTGAAACTTGACAAAATAAAGGAGTTCTCAGTTTTGTGTCTGTGGTTTGTTTCCTCTTCAATTAGCCCTAGGCACAGATTGTGAAAAGGCAATTTCATTGAGAGGGGTTGCCAAGCTTCTAAGAAATAACGAGTTTCCGAAATACCAGCAAATATTTTTTCACCCAATCTTGATAATACTTTTTGGTTAGGATCAGTACACAAATCTCACTTGGCTCACCAAATTTCTTTCTTCTAGGTTGAAGCGTTCGTCTACAGTAACAGTTTTTATATTTAATTTTCCCTCTGTTCTCTCCTATATAAATAGATGAATTAGGAACCCTAAATCCAACATTGTTTGTTGTAGCTCTTTGAAACTTGACAAAATAAAGGAGTTCTCAGGTTTGTCTCTATGGTTTGTTTCCTCTTCAAGTGACCCTAGGCACAGACTGTGGAATATCACTTTCATTGAGAAGGGCTGCCAAGCTTCTAAGAAATAACGAGTTTCCGAAATACCAGCAAATATTTTTTCACCCAATCTTGATGATACGTGGTGGTAATGATCAGTACACAAATCCCACTTGGCTCACCAAATTGTGTTCTTCTAGGTTGAAGCGTTTGTTTACAGTAGCAGTTTTTATTTTTAGGTTTCTCTTTGTTCTCTTCTATATAGATAGATGAATTTCAAACTCTAAATCCAACATGGTTTGTAGTAGCTTTTTGAAACTTGACAAAATAAAGGAGTTCTCAATTTTGTATTTATGGTTTGTTTCCTCTTCCAGTAGCGCTAGGCACAGACTGTGTTAAAGCACTTTTTTGAGCGGGGTTGCCAAGCATCTAAAAAATAACGAGTTTCCGAAATACCAGCAAATATTTTTTCAAGCAATCTTTATGATACGTGGTGGTAATGACAAGAAGAAAAATCCCACTTGGCTCACCAAATTTTGTTCGTCTAGGTTGAAGCATTCGTTTAGAGTAGCAGTTTTTATTTTAAGGTTTCCCTCTGTTCTCTGCTATATAGATAGATGAATTTGGAACTCTAAATCCAACATGGTTTTTAGTAGCTCTTTGAAACTTGACAAAATAAAGGAGTTCTCAGTTTTGTCTCTATGGTTTGTTTCCCCTTCAAGTAGCCCTAGGCACAGACTGTGGATAAGAACTTTCAATGAGAGGGGTTCCCAAGCTTCTAAGAAATAACGAGTTTCCGAAATAGCAGCAAATATTTTTTCACCCAATCTTGATGATACTTGGTGGAAATGATCAGTAAACAAATCCCACTTGGCTCACCAAAATTTGTTCTTGTATGTTGAAGCGTTCGTCAACAGTAGCAGTTTTAATTTTTAGGTTTCACTCTGTTCTCTTCTATATAGATAGATGAATTTGGAACTCTAAATCCATTATAGTTTGTAGTACCTCTTTGAAACTTCACAAAATAAAGAAGTTCTCAGTTTTGTCTCTATGGTTTGTTTCCTCTTCAAGTAGCCCTAAGCAGAGACTGTGGAAAAGCACTTTCATTGAAAGGGGTTGCCAAGCTTCCAAGAAATTACGAGATTCCGAAATACCAGCAAATATTTTTTCACCCAATCTTGATGATACGTGCTGGTAATGACAAGTACACAAAACCCACTTGGCTCACCAAATTTTGTTCTTCTAGTTTGAAAGGTTCGTTTACAGTAGCAGTTTATATTTTTAGGGTTCCCTCTGTTCTCTCTTATAGAGAGATGAATTTGGAACTCTAAATCCAACATGGTTTGTAGTAGCTCTTTGAAACTTGACAAAAAATGTATTTCTCAGTTTTGTCTCTATGGTTTGTTTCCTCTTCATGTAGCCCTAAGCAGAGACTGTGGAAAAGCACTTTCATTGAAAGGGGTTGCGAAGCTTCCAAGAAATTATGAGTTTCCGAAATACCAGCAAATATTTTTTCACCCAATCTTGATGATACGTGGTTCTAATGGCAAGTACACAAATCCCACTTGGCTCACCTAATTTTGTTCTTCTAGGTTGAAGCGTTCGTTTACAGTAGCAGTTTTCATTTTTAGGTTTCACTCTGTTCTCTCCTATATAGATAGATGAATTTGGAAATCTAAATCCAACATGGTTCGTAGTAGCTCTTTGAAACGTGACAAAATAAAAGAGTTCTCAGTTTTGTCTCTATGGTTTGTTTCCTCTTCAAGTAGCCCTATGCACAGACTGTTGAAAGCACTTTCATTGAGAGTGGTTGCCAAGCGTCTAAGAAATAACGAGTTTCCGAAATACCAGCAAATATTTTTTCACCCAATCTTGATGATACGTGGTGGTAATGATCAGGACACAAATCTCACTTGGCTCACCAATTTGTGTTCTTCTAGGTTGAAGCGTTCGTTTACAGGAGCAGTTTTTATTTTTAGGTTTCTCTTTTTTTATCTCCTATATGGATAGATGAATTTGAAACTCTAAATCCAACATGGTTTGTAGTAGCTTTTCGAAACTTGACAAAATAAAGTAGTTCTCAGTTTTGGCTCTATAATTTGTATCCTCTTCAAGTAGCCCTAGGCACAGACTGTGGAAAAGCACTTTCATTGAAAGGGGATGCCAAGCTTCCAAGAAATAACGAGTTTCCGAAATACCAGAAAATATTTTTTCACCCAATCTTCAAGATACGTGGTGGTAATGACAAGTACACAAATCCCTCTTGGTTCACCAAATTTTGTTCTTCCAAGTTGAAGCGTTCTTCTACAGTAGCAGTTTTTATTTTTAGGTTTCACTCTGTACTCTCCTATATAGATAGATGAATTTGGAACTCTATATCCAACATGCTTTGTAGTAGATCTTTGAAACTTGACAAAATGTAGTTCTCAGTTTTGTCTTTATGGTTTGTTTCCTCTTCAAGTAGCCCTAAGCAGAGACTGTGGAAAAGCACTTTCATTGAAAGGGGTTGCCAAGCTTCCAAGAAATTACGAGATTCCGAAATACCAGCAAACATTTTTTTCACCCAATCTTGATTATACGTGCTGGTAATGACCAGTACACAAATCCCACTTGGCTCACCTAATTTTGTTCTTCTAGGATGAAGCGTTCGATTACAGTAGCAGTTTTTATTTTTAGGTTTCACTCTGTTCTCTCCTACAGAGATAGATGAATTTGGAACTCTAAATCCAACAAGGTTTGTAGTAGCTCTTTGAAACATGACAAAATAAAGGAGTTCTCTGTTTTGTCTCTATGGTTTGTTTCCTTTTCAAGTAGCCCTATTCACAGACTGTGGAAAAGTACTTTCATTGAGAGGGGTTGCCAGGCTTCTAAGAAATAACGAGTTTCCGAAATACCAGCAAAAATTTTTTTACCCAATCTTGATGATATGCGGTGGTAATGATCAGTACACAAATCCCACATCACTCACCAAATTTTGTTCTTCTACGTTGAAGCGTTCGTCTACAGTAGCAGTTTTTATATTTAGCTTTACCTCTGTTCTCTCCTATATAGGTAGATGAATTTGGAACTCTAAATCCAACATGATTTGTAGTAGCTCTTTAAAACTTGACAAAAAAAGTAGTTCTCAGTTTTGTCACTATGGTTTGTTTCCTCTTCAAGTATCCCTAAGCAGAGACTTGGGAAAAAACTTTCCTTGAAAGGGGTTGCCAAGCTTCCAAGAAATTACGAGTTTCCCAAATAGCAGCAAATATTTTTTCACCCAATCTTGATGATACGTGGTGGTAATGTTAATATACAAATCCCACGTGACTCACCAAATTTTGTTTTCTAGGTTGAAGCGTTCATTTAAAGTAGCAGTTTTTACTATTAGGTTTCAATCTGTTCTCTCCTATATAGATAGATGAATTTGGAACTCTAAATCCAACATGCTTTGTAGTAGCTTTTTGAAACTTGACAAAATAAAGGAATTCTCAGTTTTGTCTCTATGGTTTGTTTCCTCTTCAAGTAGCCCTGGGCATATACTGTGAAAAACACTTTCATTGAGAGGGGTTTCCAAGCTTCTAAGAATTAACGAGTTTCTCAAATACCAGCAAATATTTTTTCACCCAATCTTGATGATTCTTGGTGGTAATGATCAGTACACAAATACCACTTGGCTCACCAAATTTTATTCTTCTAGTTTGAAATGTTCCTCTACATTAGCAGTTTTTATATTTAGGTTTCACTATGTTCTCTCCTATATACATGGATGAATTTGGAACTCTAAATCCAACATGATTTGTAGTAGCTCTTTGAAACTTGACAAAATAAAGGAGTTCTCAGTTTTGTGTCTGTGGTTTGTTTCCTCTTCAATTAGCCCTAGGCACAGATTGTGAAAAGGCAATTTCATTGAGAGGGGTTGGAAGCTTCTAAGAAATAACGAGTTTCCGAAATACCAGCAAATATTTTTTCACCCAATCTTGATAATACTTTTTGGTTAGGATCAGTACACAAATCTCACTTGGCTCACCAAATTTCTTTCTTCTAGGTTGAAGCGTTCGTCTACAGTAACAGTTTTTATATTTAATTTTCCCTCTGTTCTCTCCTATATAGATAGATGAATTAGGGACACTAAATCCAACATGGTTTGTAGTAGCTCTTTGAAACTTGACAAAATAATGGAGTTCTCAGTTTTGTCTCTATGGTTTGTTTTCTCTTCAAGTAGCCCTATTCACAGACTGTGGAAAAGCACTTTCGTTGAGAGGGGTTGCCAGGCTTCTAATAAATAACGAGTTTCCAATATACCAGCAAATATTTTTTCACCCAATCTTGATGATACTTTTTGGTTAGGATCAGTACACAAATCTTACTTGGCTCAACAAATTTTTTTCTTCTAGGTTGAAGCGTTCATCTACAGTAGCAGTTTTTATATTTAGGTTTCCCTCTGTTCTCTCCTATATAGATAGATGAATTTGGAACACTAAATCCAACATGGTTTGCAGTAGCTCTTTGAAACTTGACAAATAATGTAGTTCTCAGTTTTGTCTCTATGGTTTGTTTCATCTTCAAGTAGCCCTAAGCACACACTGTGGAAAAGCACTTTCATTGAAATGGCTTGCCAAGCTTCCCAGAAATTAGAGTTTCCCAAATACCAGCAAATATTTTTTCACCCAATCTTGATGATACGTGGTGGTAATGACAAGTACACAAATCCCACTTGGCTCACCAAATTTTGTTCTTCTGTGTTGAAGCGTTCCTCTACAGTAGCAGTTTTTATATTTGGGTTTCCCTCTGTTCTCTCCTATATAGATAGATGATTTTGGAACTCTAAATCCAAATGGTTTGTAGTAGCTTTTTGAAACTTGAAAAAATAAAGGAGTTCTCAGTTTCGTCTCTATGGTTTGTATCTTCTTCAAGTAGCCCTAGGCACAGACTGTGGAAAAGCACTTTCATTGAGAGGGGTTGCCAAGCTTCCAAGAAATTACGAGTTTCCAATATACCAGCAAATATTTTTTCACCCAATCTTGATGATACTTTTTGGTTAGGATCAGTACACAAATCTTACTTGGCTCAACAAATTTTTTTCTTCTAGGTTGAAGCGTTCATCTACAGTAGCAGTTTTTATATTTAGGTTTCCCTCTGTTCTCTCCTATATAGATAGATGAATTTGGAACTCTAAATCCAACATGGTTTGCAGTAGCTCTTTGAAACTTGACAAATAATGTAGTTCTCAGTTTTGTCTCTATGGTTTGTTTCCTCTTCAAGTAGCCCCTAAGCACACACTGTGGAAAAGCACTTTCATTGAAATGGCTTGCCAAGCTTCCCAGAAATTAGAGTTTCCCAAATACCAGCAAATATTTTTTCACCCAATCTTGATGATACGTGGTGGTAATTACAATAGACAAATCCCACTTGAGTAACCAAATTTTGTTCTTCTAGGTTGAAGCGTCCGTTTACAGTAGCAGTTTCTATTTTTAGGTTTCCCTCTGTTCTCTCCTATATAAATAGATGAATTAGGAACTGTAAATCCAACATGCTTTGTAGTAGCTTTTTGAAACTTGAAAAATAATGGAATTCTCAGTTTTGTCTCTATGGTTTGTTTCATCTTCAAGTAGCCCTAGGCACATACTGTGAAAGAACACTTTCATTGAGAGGGGTTGCCAAGCTTCTAAGAATTAACGAGTTTCCGAAATACCAGCAAATATTTTTTCACCAAATCTTGATGATACTTTGTGGTAATGATCAGTACACAAATCCCACTTGGCTCACTAAATTTTGTTCTTCTAGTTTGAAATGCTCGTCTACAGTAGCAGTTTTTATATTTAGGTTTCCCTCTGTTCTCTCCTATATAGATAGATGAATTTGGAATTCTAAATCCAACATGGTTTGTAGTAGCTCTTTGAAACTTGACAAAATAAAGGAATTCTCAGTTTTGTGTCTGTGGTTTGTTTCCTCTTCAATTAGCCCTAGGCACAGATTGTGGAAAGGCACTTTCATTGAGAGGGGTTGCCAAGCTTCTAAGAAATAACGAGTTTCCGAAATACCAGAAAAATTTTTTCACTTAATTCTAATGATACTTTTTGGTTAGGATCAGTACACAAACCTTACTTGGCTCACCAAATTTTTTTCTTCTATGTTGAAGCGTTCGTCTACAGTAGTAGTTTTTATATTTAGGTTTCTCTCTGTTCTCTCCTATATAGATAGATGAATTTGGAACTCTAAATCCAAATGGTTTGTAGTAGCTCTTTGAAACTTGACAAAAAAGTAGTTCTCAGTTTTGTCTCTATGGTTTGTTTCATCTTCAAGTAGCCCTAAGCAGAGACTGTGGAAAAGCACTTTCATTGAAAGGGGTTGCCAAGCTTCCAAGAAATTAAGAGTTTCCGAAACACCAGAAAATATTTTTTTTCCCAATCTTGATGATACATGGTGGTAATGATCAGTACAAAAATCCCACTTGGCTCACCAAATTTTGTTCTTCTAGGTTGAAGCGTTCGTCTACAGTAGCAGTATTTATATTAAGTTTCACAGTGTTCTCTCCTATATAGATAGATGAATTTGGAACTCTAAATCCAACATGGTTTGCAGTAGCTCTTTGAAACTCGACAAAATAAAACGGTTCTCAGTTTTGTCTCTATGGTTTGTTTCCTCTTCAAGTAGCCCTAGGCACAGACTGTGGAAATGCACTTTCATTGAGAGGGGTTGCCAAGCTTCTAAGAATAAAGGAGTTTCTGAAATACCAGCAAATATTTTTTCACCCAATCTTGATGATACATGGTGGTAATGATCAGTACAAAAATCCCACTTATCTCACCAAATTTTGTTCTTCGAGGTTGAAGCGTTCGTCTACTGTACCAGTTTTTACATTTAGGTTTCACTCTGTTCTCTTCTATATAGATAGATGAATTTGGAACTCTAAAACCAACATGATTTGTAATAGCTCTTTGAAACTTGACAAAATAGATGAGTTCTCAGTTTTGTCTCTATGGTTTGTTTCCTCTTCAAGTAGCCCTAGGCACAGACTGTTGAAAAGCAATTTCATTGAGAGGGGTTGCAAAGCTTCTAAGAAATAACGAGTTTCCAAAATACCAGCAAATATTTTTTCACCCAATCTTGATGATACTTGGTGGTAATGATCAGTACACAAATCCCACTTGGCTCACCAAATTATTTTCTTCTATGTTGAAGAGTTCGTTTACAGTAGCAGTTTTTATTTTTAGGTTTCCATCTGTTCTCTCCTATATAGATAGATGAATTGGGAACTCTAAATCCAACATAGTTTGTAGTAGCTCTTTGAAACTTGAGAAAATAAAGTAGTTCCCAGTTTTGTCTCTATGGTTTATTTCCTCTTCAAGTAGCCCTTGGCACAGACTGTGGAAAAGCACTTTCATTGAAAGGGGATGCCAAGCTTCCAAGAAATAACGAGTTTCCGAAATACCAGCAAATATTTTTACACCCAATCTTCATGATACGTGGTGGTAATGACAAGTACACAAATCCCTCTTGGTTCACCAAATTTTGTTCTTCCAAGTTGAAGCGTTCTTCTACAGTAGCAGTTTTTATTTTTAGGTTTCACTCTGTACTCTCCTATATAGATAGATGAATTTGGAACTCTAAATCCAACATGGTTTGTAGTAGATCTTTGAAACTTGACAAAATGTAGTTCTCAGTTTTGTCTTTATGGTTTGTTTCCTCTTCAATTAGCCCTAAGCAGAGACTGTGGAAAAGCACTTTCATTGAAAAGGGTTGCCAAGCTTCCAAGAAATTACGAGATTCCGAAATACCAGCAAACATTTTTTCACCCAAACTTGATTATACGTGCTGGTAATGATAAGTACACAAATCCCACCTGGCTCACCAAATTTTGTTCTTCTAGGATGAAGCGTTCGTTTACAGTAGCAGTTTTTATTTTTAGGTTTCACTCTGTTCTCTCCTACAGAGATAGATGAATTAGGAACACTAAATCCAACATGGTTTGTAGTAGCACTTTGAAACTTGACAAAATAAATTAGTCCTCAGTTTTGTCTCTATGGTTTGTTTCCTCTTCAAGTAGCCCTATTCACAGACTGTGGAAAAGCAATTTCATTGAAAGGGGTTGCCAAACTTCCAAGAAATAATGAGTTTCCGAAATACCAGCAAATATTTTTACACCCAATCTTGATGATACGTGGTGGTAATGACAAGTCCACAATTCCCACATGGCTCACCAAATTTTGTTCTTCTATGTTGAAGCATTTGTTTACAGTAGCAGTTTTTATTTTTAGGTTTCCCTCTGTTCTCTCCTATATAGATAGATGAATTGGGAACTCTAAATCCAACATAGTTTGTAGTAGCTCTTTGAAACCTGAGAAAACAAAGGAGTCTCAGTTTTGTCTCTATGTTTTGTTTCCTCTTCAAGTAGCCCTTGGCACAGACTGTGGAAAAGCACTTTCATTGAGAGGGGTTGCCAAGCTTCTAAGAAATAAGGAGTTTCTGAAATACCAGCAAATATTTTTCACCCAACTTGATTATACTTGGTGGTAATGATCAGTACACAAATCCCACTTGGCTGACCAAAATGTGTTCTTCTAGGTTGAAGCTTTCGTCTACAGTAGCAGTTTTTATATGTAGGTTTCAGTGTGTTCTCTCTTATAAAAATCGATGAATTTGGAACTCTAAATCCAACATGGTTTGTAGTAGCACTTTGAAACTTGACAAAATAAATTAGTCCTCTGTTTTGTCTCTATGGTTTGTTTCCTCTTCAAGTAGCCCTATTCACAGACTGTGGAAAAGCAATTTCATTGAAAGGGGTTGCCAAACTTCCAAGAAATAACGAGTTTCCGAAATATCAGCAAATATTTTTACACCCAGTCTTGATGATACGTGGTGGTAATGACAAGTACACAATTCCCACATGGCTCACCAAATTTTGTTCTTCTAGGTTGAAGCGTTCGTTTACAGTAGCAGTTTTTATTTTTAGGTTTCACTCTTCTCTCCTATATAGATAGATGAATTGGGAACTCTAAATCCAACATAGTTTGTAGTAGCACTTTGAAACTTGACAAAATAAAGGAGTTCTCAGTTTTTTCTCTATGGTTTGTTTCCTCTTCAAGTAGCCCTAGGCACAGACTGTGGAAAAGCACTTTCATTGAGAGGGGTTGCCAAGCTTCCATGAAATTACGAGTTTCCGAAATACCAGCAAATATTTTTTCACCCAATCTTGATGATACGCGGTGGTAATGAAAGTACACAAATCCCACTTGGCTCACCAAATTTTGTTATTCTAGGTTGAAGCGTTCGTTTACAGTCACAGTTTTTATTTTTAGTTTTCCCTCTGTTCTCTCCTATATAGATAGATGAATTTGGAACTCTAAATCCAACATGGTTTGTAGTAGCACTTTGAAACTTGACAAAGTAAAGGAGTTCTCAGTTTTGTTTCTATGGTTTGTTTCCTCTTCAAGTATCCCTAGACACTGACTGTGGAAAAGTACTTTCAATGAAAGGGGTTGCCAAGCTTCTAAGAAATAACAATTTTGCGAAATCCCAGCAAATATTTTTTCACCCAATCTTGATGATACTTGGTGGTAATGATCAGTACACAAATCCCACTTGGCTCTCCAAATATTGTTCTACTAGGTTTAAGCGTTCGTCTACAGTAGCAGTTTTTATATTTAGGTTTCACTCTGATCTTTCCTATATAGATAGATGAATTTGGAGCTCGAAATCCAACATGGTTTGTAGTAGCTCTTTGAAACTTGAGAAAATAAAGTATTTCTCAGTTTTGTCTCTATGGTTTGTTTCCTCTTCAAGTAGCCCTAGGCACAGAATGTGGAAAAGAACTTTCATTGAGAGGGGTTGCCAAGCTTCTAAGAAATAAGGAGTTTCCGAAATACCAGCAAATATTTTTCACCCAAACTTGATTATACTTGGTGGTAATGATCAGTACAAAAATCCCACTTGGCTGACCAAATTGTGTTCTTCTACGTTGAAGCTTTCGTCTACAGTAGCAGTTTTTATATGTAGGTTACACTCTGTTCTCTATTATATACATAGATGAAATTGGAACTCTAAATCCAACATGGTTTGTAGTAGCACTTTGAAACTTGACAAAAAAAGGAGTTCTCAGTTTTGTTTCTTTGGTTTGTTTCCTCTTCAAGTAGCCCTTGGCACAGACTCTGGAAAAGCACTTTCATTGAGAGGGGTTGCCAAGCTTCTAAGAAATAACGAGTTTTCCAAATACCAGCAAATATTTTTTCACCCAAACTTGATGATACGTGGTGGTAATGACAAGTACACAAATCCCACTTGGCTCACCAAATTTTGTTCTTCAAGGTTGAAGCGTTCGTTTACAGTAGCAGTTTTTATTTTAAGGTTTTCCTCTGTTCTCTCCTATATTGATAGATGAATTTGGAACTCTAAATCCAACATGGTTTGTAGTAGCTCTTTGAAACTTGACAAAATAAAGTAGTTCTCAGTTTTTTCTCTATGGTTTGTTTCCTCTTCAAGTAGCCCTAGGCACAGACTGCGAAAAAGCATTTTCATTGAGAGGGGTTGCCAAGCTTCTAAGAAATAAGGAGTTTTCCAAATACCAGCAAATATTTTTTCACCCAAACTTGATGATACTTGGTGGTAATGATCAGTACACAAATCCCACCTGGCTCACCAAATTTTGTTCTTCTAGTATTAAGCGTTCGTCTACTGTAGCAGTTTTTATATTTACGTTTCACTGTGTTCTTCCCTATATACATAGATGAATTTGGATATCTAAATCCAACATGGTTTGTAGTAGCTCTTTGAAACTTGAGAAAATGAAGTATTTCTCAGTTTTGTCTCTATGGTTTGTTTCCACTTCAAGTAACCCAGGCACAGACTGTGGAAAAGCACTTTCATTGAGAGGGGTTGCCAAGATTGTAAGAAATAACGAGTTTAAGAAATACCAGCAAATATTTTTTCACCCAATCTTGATGATACTTGGTGGTAATGATCAGTACACAAATCGCCGCTTGGCTCACCAAATTTTGTTCTTCTAGGTTTAAGCGTTCGTCTACAGGAGCAGTTTTTATACTTAGGTTTCACTCTGTTCTCTCCTACGTAGATAGATGAATTTGGAACTCTAAATCCAACATGGTTTGTAGTAGCTCTTTGAAACTTGACAAAATAAAGGAGTTCTCAGTTTTGTCTCTATGGTTTGTTTCCTTTTCAAGTAGCCCTAACAGAGACTGTGGAAAAGCACTTTCATTGAAAGGGTTTGCAAAGCTTCCAAGAAATTACGAATTTCCGAAATACCAGAAAAAATTTTTTCACCCAATATTGATAATACGTGGTGGTAATGACGAGTACACCAATCCCACTTGGCTCACCAAATTTTGTTCTTCTAGGTTGAAGCGTTCGTTTACAGTAGCAATTTTTATTTATAGGTTTCACTCTGTTCTCTCCTATATAGATAGATGAATATAGAACACTAAATCCAACATGGTTTGTGTAGCTCTTTGAAACTTCACAAAATAAAGGAGTTCTCAGTTTTGTCCCTATGTTTTGTTTCCTCTTCAAGTATCCCTAGGCACAGACTGTGGAAAACCACTTTCATTGAGAAGGGTTGCCAAGCTTCTAAGAAATAACGAGATTCCGGAATACCAGCAAATATTTTTTCACCCAAACTTGATGATAATTGGTGGTAATGATCAGTACACAAATCGCACTTGGCTCCCCAAATTTTGTTCTTCTAAGTTTAAGCTTTCGTCTACTGTAGCAGTTTTTATATTTACGTTTCACTCTGTTCTCCCCTATATAGATAGATGAATTTGGAACTCTAAATCAAACATGGTTTGTAGTAGCTCTTCGAAACTTGAGAAAATAAAGAATTTCTCAGTTTTGTCTCTATGGTTTGTTTCCACTTCAAGTAGCCCTAGGCACAGACTCTGGAAAAGCATTTTCATTGCGAGGGGTTGCCAAGCTTCTAAGAAATAAGGAGTTTCCTATATATCAGCAAATATTTTTCACCCAAACTTGATTATACTTGGTGGTAATGATCAGTACAAAAATCCCACTTGGCTGACCAAATTGTGTTCTTCTACGTTGAAGCTTTCGTCTACAGTAGCAGTTTTTATATGTAGGTTTCACTCTGTTCTCCATTATATACATAGATGAATTTGGAACTCTAAATCCAACATGGTTTGTAGTAGCACTTTGAAACTTGATAAAAAAAGGAGTTCTCAGTTTTGTCTCTATGGTTTGTTTCCTCTTCAAGTAGCCCTAGACACAGACTGTGGAGAAGCACTTTCATTGAGAGGGGTTGCCAAGCTTCCAAGAAATTACGAGTTTCCGAAATACCAGCAAATATTTTTTCACACAATCTTGATGATACGTGGTGGTAATGACAAGTACACAAATCCCACTTGGCTCACCAAATTTTGTTCTTCAAGGTTGAAGCGTTCGTTTACAGTAGCAGTTTTTATTTTAAGGTTTCCCTCTGTACTCTCCTATATAGATAGATGAATTTGGAACTCTAAATCCAACATAGTTTGTAGTAGCTCTTTGAAACTTGACAAAATAAAGTAGTTCTCACTTTTGTCTCTATGGTTTGTGTCCTCTTCAAGTTGCCCTAGGCACAGACTGTGGAAAAGCATTTTCATTGAGAGGGGTTGCCAAGCTTCTAAGAAATAACGAGTTTTCCAAATACCAGCAAATATATTTTCACCCAATCTTGATGATACTTGGTGGTAATGATCAGTACACAAATCCCACCTGGCTCACCAAGTTTTGTTCTTCTAGTATTAAGCGTTCGTCTACTGTAGCAGTTTTTATATTTACATTTCACTCTGTTCTTCCCTATATAGATAGATGAATTTGGAAATCCAAATCCAACATGGTTTGTAGTAGCTCTTTGAAATTTGAGAAAATAAAGTATTTCTCAGTTTTGTCTCTATGGTTTGTTTCGACTTCAAGTAACCCTAGGCACAGACTGTGGAAAAGCACTTTCATTGAAAGGGTTTGCAAAGCTTCCAAGAAATTACGAATTTCCGAAACACCAGTAAAAATTTTTTCACCCAATATTGATGATACGTGGTGGTAATGACGAGTACACCAATCCCACTTGGCTCACCAAATTTTGTTCTTCTAGGTTGAAGCGTTCGTTTACAGTAGCAATTTTTATTTATAGGTTTCACTCTGTTCTCTCCTATATAGATAGATGAATATGGAACACTAAATCCAACATGGTTTGTACTAGCTCTTTGAAACTTCACAAAATAAAGGAGTTCTCAGTTTTGTCCCTATGTTTGTTTCCTCTTCAAGTAGCCCTAGGCACAGACTGTGGAAAACCACTTTCATTGAGAGGGGTTGCCAAGCTTCTAAGAAATAACGAGGTTCCGGAATACCAGCAAATGTTTTTTCACCCAATCTTGATGATACTTATTGGTAATGATCAGTACACAAATCCCACTTGGCTCACCAAATTTTGTTCTTCTAAGTTTAAGTGTTCGTCTACTGTAGCAGTTTTTATATTTACGTTTCACTCTGTTCTGCCTATATAGATAGATGAATTTGGAACTCTAAATCCAACATGGTTTGTAGTAGCTCTTCGAAACTTGAGAAAATAAAGTATTTCTCAGTTTTGTCTCTATCTTTTGTTTCCACTACAAGTAGCCCTAGGCACAGACTCTGGAAAAGCATTTTCATTGAGAGGGGATGGCAAGCTTCTAAGAAATAAGGAGTTTCCGATATATCAGCAAATATTTTTCACCCAAACTTGATTATACTTGGTGGTAATGATCAGTACAAAAATCCCACTTGGCTGACCAAATTGTGTTCTTCTACGTTGAAGCTTTCGTCTACAGTAGCAGTTTTTATATGTAGGTTTCACTCTGTTCTCTATTATATACATAGATGAATTTGGAACTCTAAATCCAACATGGTTTGTAGTAACACTTTGAAACTTGACAAAAAAAGGAGTTCTCAGTTTTGTCTCTATGGTTTGTTTCCTCTTCAAGTAGCCCTTGGCACAGACTCTGGAAAAGCACTTTCATTTGGAGGGTTTGCCAAGCTTCTAAGAAATAACGAGTTTCCAAAATACCAGCAAATATTTTTTCACCCAATCTTGATGATACTTGGTGGTAATGATCAGTACACAAATCCCACTTGGCTCACCAAATTTTGTTTTTCTAGGTTTAAGCGTTCGTCTACAGGAGCAGTTTTTATACTTATGTTTCCCTCTGTTCTCTCCTATATAGATAGATGAATTTTTAACTCTAAATCCAACATGGTTTGTAGTAGCTCTTTGAAACATGAAAAAATAAAGGAGTTCTCAGTTTTGTCTCTATGGTTTGTGTCCTCTTCAAGTAGCCCTAGGCACAGACTGTGGAAAAGCATTTTCATTGAGAGGGGTTGCCAAGCTTCTAAGAAATAACGAGTTTTCCAAATACCAGCAAATATTTTTTCACCCAAACATGATGATACTTGGTGGTAATGATCAGTACACAAATCCCACCTGGGTCACCAAATTTTGTTCTTCTAGTATTAAGCGTTCGTCTACTGTAGCAGTTTTTATATTTACGTTTCACTCTGTTCTTCCCTATATAGATAGATGAATTGGGAAATCAAATCCAACATGGTTTGTATTAGCTCTTTGAAACTTGAGAAAATAATGTATTTCTCAGTTTTGTCTCTATGGTTTGTTTCCACTTCAAGTAACCCTAGGCACAGACTGTGGAAAAGCACTTTCCTTGAGAGGGGTTGCCAAGCTTCTAAGAAATAAGGAGTTTCCGAAATACCAGCAAATATTGTACAACCAAACTTGATTATACTTGCTGGAAATGATCAGTACACAAATCCCATTTGGCTCACCAAATTTTGTTCTTCTAGGTTGAAGCGTTCGTTTACAGTATCAGTTTCTATTTTTAGGTATCCCTCTGTTATCTCCTATATAGATAGATGAATTTGGAACTCTAAATCCAACATGCTTTGTAGTAGCTCTTTGAAACTTGACAAAAAAAGTAGTTCTCAGTTTTGTCTCTATGGTTTGTTTCCTCTTCAAGTAGCCCTTGGCACAGACTGTGGAAAAGCACTTTCATTGAGAGGGGTTGCCAAGCTTCTATAAAATAACGAGTTTCCGAAACACCAGCAAATATTTTCTCACCCAATCTTGATGATATTGGTGGTATTGATCAGTACACAAATCCCACTTGTCTCATCAAATTTTGTTATACTAGGTAAGCATTCGTCTACAATAGCAGTTTTTATATTTACGTTTCACTCTGTTCTCTCCTATATAGATAGATGAATTTGGAACTCTAAATCCAACATGGTTTGTAGCAGCTCTTTGAAACTTGACAAAATAAAGGAGTTCTCAGTTTTGTCTCTATGGTTTGTTTCCTCTTGAAGTAGACCTAGGCTAGACTGTGGAAAAGCACTTTCATTGAGAGGGGTTGCAAAGCTTCCAAGAAATAACGAGTTTCCGAAATACCAGCAAATATTTTTTCACCCAATATTGATGATACTTGGTGGTAATGATCAGTACACAAAATCCACTTGGCTCACCAAATTTTGTTCTTCTAGGTTTAAGAGTTCGTCTACTGTAGCAGTTGTTACATTTACGTTTCACTCCTTTCTCCCCTATATAGATAGATGAATTTGGAACTCTAAATACAACATGGTTTGCAGTAGCTATTCGAAACTTGAGAAAATAAAGTATTTCTCAGTTTTGTCTCTATGGTTTGTTTCCACTTCAAGTAGCCCTAGGCACAGACTGTGGAAAAGCACTTTCATTGAGAGGTTTTGCCAAGCTTCCAAGAAATTACGAGTTTCCGAAATACCAGCAAATATTTTTTCACCCAAACTTGATTATACTTGGTGGTAATGATCAGTACACAAATCCCACTTGGCTGACCTAATTGTGTTCTTCTACGTTGAAGCTTTCGTCTACATTAGCAGTTTTTATATTTAGGTTTCACTCTGTTCTCTTCTATGTAGATAGAATAATTTGGAACTCTAAATCCAACATGGTTTGTAGTAGTTCTTTTAAACTTGACAAAATAAAGGAGTTCTCAGTTTTGTCTCTATTGTTTGTTTCCTCTTCAATTAGCCCTAGGCACAGACTTTGGAAAAGCACTTTCATTGAGAGGGATTGCCAAGCTTCCAAGAAATTACGAGTTTCCGAAATACCAGCAAATATTTTTTCACCCAATCTTGATGATATTGGAGGTAATGATCAGTACACAAATCCCACTTGGCTCACCAGATTTTGTTCTTCTAGGTTGAAGCGTTCGTTTACCGTAGCAGTTTTTATTTTTAGGATTCCCTCTGTTCTCTCCTATATAGATAGATGAATTTGGAACTCTAAATCAAACATGGTTTGTAGTAGCTCTTTGAAAGTTGACAAAATAAAGGAGTTCTCTGTTTTGTCTCTATGGTTTCTTTCCTCTTCAAGTAGCCCTTAGCAGAGACTGTGGAAAAGCACTTTCATTGAGAAGGGTTGCCAAGCTTCCAAGAATTTACGAGTTTCCGAAATACCAGCAAATATTTTTTCACCCTATCTTGATGATACGTGGTGGTAATGACAAGTACACATATCCCACTTGTCTCACCAAATTTTGTTCTTCTAGGTTGAAGCGTTCGTTTACAGTAGCAGTTTTTATTTTTAGGTTTCCCTGTGTTCTCTCCCATATAGATAAATGAATTTGGAACTCTAAATCCAACATGGTTTGTAGTAGCTCCTTGAAACCTGACTAAATAAAGGAGTTCTCAGTTTTGTCTCTATGGTTTGTTTCCTCTTCAATTAGGCCTAGGCAAAGACTGTGGAAAAGCACTTTCATTGAGAGGAGTTGCCAAGCTTCTAAGAATTAACGAGTTTCCGAAATACCAGCAAATATTTTCTCACCAAATCTTGATGATACTTGGTGGTAATGATCGGTACACAAATCCCACTTGACTAACCAAATCTTGTTCTTCTAGTTTGAAGCGTTTGTTTACAGTAGCAGATTATAATTTTAGGTTTCCCTCTGTTCTCTCCTATATAGATAGATGAATTTGGAACTCTAAATCCAACATGGTTTGTAGTAGCTCTTTGAAACTTGACAAAATAAAGGAGTTCTCAGTTTTTTCTCTATGATTTGTTTCCTCTTCAAGTAGCCCTAAGCAGAGACTGTGGAAAAGCACTTTCATTGAAAGGGGTTTCCAAGCTTACAAGAAGTTACGAGTTTCCGAAATACCAGCAAATATTTTTTCACCCAATCTTGATGATACGTGGTGGTAATGACAAGTACACAAATCCCACGTGGCTCACCAAATTTTGTTCTTCTAGGTTGAAGCGTTCGTTTACAGTAGCAGTTTATTTTTTTAGGTTTCACTCTGTTCTCTTTTATATAGATAGATGAATTTGGAACTCTAAATCCAACATGGTTTTTAGTAGCTCTTTGAAACGTGACAAAATTAAGGAGTTCTCAGTTTTGTCTCTATGGATTGTTTCATCTTCAAGTAGCCCTAGGAGAGACTGTGGAAAAGCACTTTCATTGAAAGGGGTTGCCAAACTTAAAAGAAATAACGAGTTTCCGAAATACCAGCAAATATTTTTTCACCCAATCTTGATGATACTTGGTGGTAATGATCGGTACACAAATCCCACTTGACTATCCAAATTTTGTTCTTCTAGTTTGATGCGTTTGTTTACAGTTCCAGTTTATACTTTAAGTTTTCCCTCTGTTCTCTCCTATATAAATAGATAAATTTGGAACTATAAATCCAACATGGTTTGTAGTAGCTCTTTGAAACTTGACAAAAAAAGTAGTTCTCAGTTTTGTCTCTATGGTTTGTTTCCTCTTCATGTAGCCCTAAGCAGAGACTGTGGAAAAGCACTTTCATTGGAAGGCGTTGCGAAGCTTCCAGGATATTACGAGTTTCCGAAATACCAGCAAATATTTTTTCACCCAATCTTGATGATACGTGGTGGTAATGACAAGTACACAAATCCCACTTGGCTCACCTAATTTTGTTATTCTAGCTTCAAGCGTTCGTTTACAGTAGCAGTTTTTTATTTTTAGGTTTCCCTCTGTTCTCTCCTATATAGATAGATGAATTTCGAAATCTAAATCCAACATGGTTTGTAGTAGCTCTTTGAAACTTGACAAAATAAAGGAGTTCTCAGTTTTGTCTCTATGGTTTGTTTCCTCTTCAAGTAGCCCTATGCACAGACTGTGGAAAAGCACTTTCATTGAGAGGGGTTGCCAAGCTTCTAAGAATTAACAATTTTCCGAAATAACAGCCAATATATTTTCACCCAGTCTTGATGATACTTGATGGTAATGATCAGTTCACAAATCCCACTTGTCTCACCAAATTTTGTTCTTCTAGGTTTCAGAGTTCGTCTACAGTAGCAGTTTTTATATTGAGGTTTCACTCTGTTCTCTCCTATTTAGATAGATGAATTTGGAACTCTAAATCCAACATGGTTTGTAGTAGCTCTTTGAAACTTGACAAAATAAAGGAGTTCTCAGTTTTGTCTCTATGGTTTGTTTCCTCTTCAAGTATCCCTAAGCACAGACTGTGGAAAAGCACTTTCATTGAGAGGGGTTGCCAAGCTTCTAAGAAATAACGAGTTTCCGAAATACCAGCAAATATTTTTTCACCCAATCTTGAGGATACTTGGTGGTAATAAACAGGACACAAATCCCACTTGGCTCACCAAATTTTGTTCTTCTAGGTTGAAGCGTTCGTCTACAATAGCAGTTTTTATATTTATGATTCCCTCAGTTCTCTCCTATATAGATAGATGAATTTTAACTCTAAATGCAACATGGTTTGTAGTAGCTCTTTGAAACTTGACAAAATAAAGGAGTTCTCAGTTTTGTCTCTATGGTTTGTTTCCTCTTCAAGTAGCCCTAAGCAGAGACTCTGAAAAAGCACTTTCATTGAAAGGGGTTGCCAAGCTTCCAAGAAATTACAAGTTTCCGAAATACCAGCAAATATTTTTTAACCCAATCTTGATGATTCGCGGTGGTAATGACAGTACACAAATCCCACTTGGCTCACCATATTTTGTTCTTCTAGGTTGAAGCTTTCGTTTACAGTAGCAGTTTTTATTTTTAGGTTTCCCTCTGTTCTCTCCTATATAGATAGATGAATTTCGAAATCTAAATCCAACATGGTTTGTAGTAGTTCTTTTAAACTTGACAAAATAAAGGAGTTCTCAGTTTTGTCTCTATTGTTTGTTTCCTCTTCAAGTAGCCCTAGGCACAGACTTTGGAAAAGCACTTTCATTGAGAGGGATTGCCAAGCTTCCAAGAAATTACGAGTTTCCGAAATACCAGCAAATATTTTTTCACCCAATCTTGATGATATTGGAGGTAATGATCAGTACACAAATCCCACTTGGCTCACCAGATTTTGTTCTTCTAGGTTGAAGCGTTCGTTTACCGTAGCAGTTTTTATTTTTAGGATTCCCTCTGTTCTCTCCTATATAGATAGATGAATTTGGAACTCAAAATCCAACATGGTTTGTAGTAGCTCTTTGAAACTTGACAAAATAAAGTAAATAAAGGAGTTCTCAGTTTTGTCTCTATGGTTTGTTTCCTCTTCAAGTAGCCCTAGGCAGTGACTGTGGAAAAGCACTTTCATTGAGAGGGTTTGCCAAGCTTCTAAGAATTAACGAGTTTCCGAAATACCAGCAAATATTTTTACTCCCAAACTTGATGATACTTGGAGGTAATGATCAGTACACAAATCCCACCTGGCTCACCAAATTTTGTTCTTCTAGGTTTAAGCGTTCGTCTACAGTAGCAATTTTTATATTTTGGTTCCACTCTGTTCTCTCTTATATAGATAGATGAATTTGGAACTCTAAATCCGACATGGTTAGTAGTAGCTCTTTGAAACTTGACAAAAAAAGTAGTTCTCAGTTTTGTCTGTAAGGTTTGTTTCCTCCTGAAGTAGACCTAGGCACAGACTGTGGAAAAGCACTTTCATTGAAAGGGGTTGCCAGGATTCCAAGAAATTACGAGTTTCTGAAATACCAGCAAATATTTTTTCACCCAATCTTGATGATACGTGGTGTTAATGACAAGTACACAAATGCCACTTGGCTCACCAAATTTTGTTCTTCTAGTTTGAATCGTTTGTTTAAAGTAGCAGTTTGTATTTTTAGGTTTCACTCTGTTCTCTCCTATATAGATAGATGAATTTGGAACACTAAATCCAACATGGTTTGTAGTAGCTTTTTGAAACTTGACAAAATTAAAGAGTTCTCAGTTTAGTCTCCATGGTTTGTTGCCTCTTCAAGTAGCCCTAGGCACAGACTGCTTAAAACACTTTCATTGAGAGGGGTTGCCAAGCTCTAAGAAATAACGAGTTTCCGAAATACCAGCAAATATTTTTTCACCCAATCTTGATGATACTTGGTGGTTATGATAAATACACAAATCCCACTTGACTAACCAAATTTTGTTCTTCTAGTTTGAAGCATTTGTTTACAGTAGCAGTTTATAATTTTCGGTTTCCCTCTGTTCTCTTCTATATTGATAGATAAATTTGGAACCCTAAATCCAACATGGTTTGTAATAGCTCTTTGAAACTTGACAAAGTAAGAAAGTTCTCAGTTTTGTCTCTATGATTTGTTTCCTCTTCAATTAGCCCTAAGCAGAGACTGTAGAAAAGCACTTTCATTGACAGGGGTTGCCAAGCTTACAAGAAGTTACGAGTTTCCGAAATATCAGCAAATATTTTTTCACCCAATCTTGATGATACGTGGTGGTAATGACAAGTACACAAATCCCACTTGGCTCACCAAATTTTGTTCTTCTAGGTTGAAGCGTTCGCTAACAGTAGCAGTTTATTTTTTTAGGTTTCACTCTGTTCTCTTTTATATAGATAGATGAATTTGGAACTCTAAATCCAACATGGTTTTTAGTAGCTCTTTGAAACGTGACAAAATTAAGGAGTTCTCAATTTTGTCTCTATGGATTGTTTCATCTTCAAGTAGCCCTAAGCACAGACTGTGGAAAAGCACTTTCATTGAGAGGGGTTGCCAAACTTCCAAGAAATTACGAGTTTCCGAAATACCAGCAAATATTTTTTCACCCAATCTTGAGGATACTTGGTGGTAATAAACAGGACACAAATCCCACTTGGCTCACCAAATTTTGTTCTTCTAGGTTGTAGCGTTCGTCTACAATACCAGTTTTTATATTTAGGATTCCCTCTGTTCTCTCCTATATAGATAGATGAATTTTAACTGTAAATGCAACATGGTTTGTAGTAGCTCTTTGAAACTTGACAAAATAAAAGAGTTCTCAGTTTTGTCTCTATGGTTTGTTTCCTCTTCAAGTAGCCCTAGGCACAGACTGTGGAACAACACTTTCATTAAGAGGGTTGCCAAGCTTCTAAGAATTAACAATTTTCCGAAATAACAGCCAATATTTTTTCACCCAATCTTGATGATACTTTATGGTAATGATCAGTACACAAATCCCACTTGTCTCACCAAATTTTCTACTTCTAGGTTAAGCGTTCGTATACAGTAGTAGTTTTTATATTTAGGCTTCACTCAGATCTCTCCTATATAGATAGATGAATTTGGAACTCTAAATCAAACATGGTTTGTAGTAGCTCTTTGAAAGTTGACAAAATAAAGGAGTTCTCTGTTTTGTCTCTATGGTTTCTTTCCTCTTCAAGTAGCCCTTAGCAGAGACTGTGGAAAAGCACTTTCATTGAGAAGGGTTGCCAAGCTTCCAAGAATTTACGAGTTTCCGAAATACCAGCAAATATTTTTTCACCCTATCTTGATGATACGTGGTGGTAATGACAAGTACACATATCCCACTTGTCTCACCAAATTTTGTTCTTCTAGGTTGAAGCGTTTGTTTACAGTAGCAGATTATAATTTTAGGTTTCCCTCTGTTCTCTCCTATATAGATAGATGAATTTGGAACTCTAAATCCAACATGGTTTGTAGTAGCTCTTTGAAACTTGACAAAATAAAGGAGTTCTCAGTTTTTTCTCTATGATTTGTTTCCTCTTCAAGTAGCCCTAAGCAGAGACTGTGGAAAAGCACTTTCATTGAAAGGGGTTTCCAAGCTTACAAGAAGTTACGAGTTTCCGAAATACCAGCAAATATTTTTTCACCCAATCTTGATGATACGTGGTGGTAATGACAAGTACACAAATCCCACGTGGCTCACCAAATTTTGTTCTTCTAGGTTGAAGCGTTCGTTTACAGTAGCAGTTTATTTTTTTAGGTTTCACTCTGTTCTCTTTTATATAGATAGATGAATTTGGAACTCTAAATCCAACATGGTTTTTAGTAGCTCTTTGAAACGTGACAAAATTAAGGAGTTCTCAGTTTTGTCTCTATGGATTGTTTCATCTTCAAGTAGCCCTAGGAGAGACTGTGGAAAAGCACTTTCATTGAAAGGGGTTGCCAAACTTAAAAGAAATAACGAGTTTCCGAAATACCAGCAAATATTTTTTCACCCAATCTTGATGATACTTGGTGGTAATGATCGGTACACAAATCCCACTTGACTATCCAAATTTTGTTCTTCTAGTTTGATGCGTTTGTTTACAGTACCAGTTTATACTTTAAGTTTTCCCTCTGTTCTCTCCTATATAAATAGATAAATTTGGAACTATAAATCCAACATGGTTTGTAGTAGCTCTTTGAAACTTGACAAAAAAAGTAGTTCTCAGTTTTGTCTCTATGGTTTGTTTCCTCTTCATGTAGCCCTAATCAGAGACTGTGGAAAAGCACTTTCATTGGAAGGCGTTGCGAAGCTTCCAGGATATTACGAGTTTCCGAAATACCAGCAAATATTTTTTCACCCAATCTTGATGATACGTGGTGGTAATGACAAGTACACAAATCCCACTTGGCTCACCTAATTTTGTTATTCTAGCTTGAAGCGTTCGTTTACAGTAGCAGTTTTTTATTTTTAGGTTTCCCTCTGTTCTCTCCTATATAGATAGATGAATTTCGAAATCTAAATCCAACATGGTTTGTAGTAGCTCTTTGAAACTTGACAAAATAAAGGAGTTCTCAGTTTCGTCTCTATGGTTTGTTTTTTCTTCAAGTAGCCCTATGCACAGACTGTGGAAAAGCACTTTGATTGAGAGGGGTTGCCAAGCTTCTAAGAATTAACAATTTTCCGAAATAACAGCCAATATATTTTCACCCAGTCTTGATGATACTTGTTGGTAATGATCAGTACACAAATCCCACTTGTCTCACCAAATTTTGTTCTTCTAGGTTTCAGAGTACGTCAACAGTAGCAGTTTTTATATTTAGGATTCCCTCTGTTCTCACCTATATAGATAGATGAATTTTAACTCTAAATGCAACATGGTTTGTAGTAGCTCTTTGAAACTTGACAAAATAAAGGAGTTCTCAGTTTTGTCTCTATGGTTTGTTTCCTCTTCAAGTAGCCCTAAGCAGAGACTCTGAAAAAGCACTTTCATTGAAAGGGGTTGTCAAGCTTCCAAGAAATTACAAGTTTCCGAAATACCAGCAAATATTTTTTAACCCAATCTTGATGATTCGCGGTGGTAATGACAGTACACAAATCCCACTTGGCTCACCACATTTTGTTCTTCTAGGTTGAAGCTTTCGTTTACAGTAGCAGTTTTTGTTTTTAGGTTTCCCTCTGTTCTCTCCTATATAGATAGATGAATTTCGAAATCTAAATCCAACATGGTTTGTAGTAGCTCTTTGAAACTTGACAAAAAAAAGGAGTTCTCAGTTTTGTCTCTATGGTTTGTTTCCTCTTCAAGTAGCCCTAGGCACAGACTGTGGAACAACACTTTCATTAAGAGGGTTGCCAAGCTTCTAAGAATTAACAATTTTCCGAAATAACAGCCAATATTTTTTCACCCATTCTTGATGATACTTTATGGTAATGATCACTACACAAATCCTACTGGTCTCACCAAATTTTCTTCTTCTAGGTTAAGCGTTCGTATACAGTCGTAGTTTTTATATTTAGGCTTCACTCAGATCTCTCCTATATAGATAGATGAATTTGGAACTCTAAATCAAACATGGTTTGTAGTAGCTCTTTGAAAGTTGACAAAATAAAGGAGTTCTCTGTTTTGTCTCTATGGTTTCTTTCCTCTTCAAGTAGCCCTTAACCGAGACTGTGGAAAACCACTTTCATTGAAATGGGTTGCCAAGCTTCCAAGAATTTACGAGTTTCCGAAATACCAGCAAATATTTTTTCACCCTATCTTGATGATACGTGGTGGTAATGACAAGTACACATATCCCACTTGGCTAACCAAATTTTGTTCTTCTAGGTTGAAGCGTTCGTTTACAGTAGCAGTTTTTATTTTTAGGTTTCCCTGTGTTCTCTCCCATATAGATAAATGAATTTGGAACTCTAAATCCAACATGGTTTGTAGTAGCTCCTTGAAACTTGACAAAATAAAGGAGTTCTCAGTTTTGTCTCTATGGTTTGTTTCCTCTTCAAGTAGCCCTAGGCAAAGAATGTGGAAAAGCACTTTCATTG